>NC_052511.1:19021040-19124047 GCF_014356525.2 Nilaparvata lugens | reverse complement strand
TGGAATCTATACAAAATGTACGAAATAAGATTAGGGATTTGGAAACACCTCAATTGATGCAGGAATCACTGCTAGTAGGAAATCATACATTATCATATATCAAATCATGTGTCATTCATCAGATGCTTCTCTTGATGTTAGTCTAAGACATTGGTATAGATTTATGATTGATGAACGTTCAATTCTTTGCAATTTCTACAAAACTTACAACATACTTAACAAGTGTGTTAATAAGACACATGATGATAGAAAATGTATTCCCTATTGATTAAAACATACCAACTTTGTAGTAATATATAAAGCACATAGTGAGACAATTTCTTTGTCTCTCGATTGAGGTTAAGTGTTTGATTAATTAACCTCAGTCGATGTTCAACTATTGAGTTGAAAGGTAATGAAAAATGGTATGTAGAAGAAAGTTATCTTCTAGGAACGAGGGAGAGGAATCTTGAGTTCGGCTAGCAAAATTGTCAAAGGTATAGCGGGTACTGCGGGGGACATTACATCAACTATTATAAATAAATTGATAAACCATCACCGAAACCCTTTCCCGGTTATCAGTGGTGTGGCCCTGGCACCAAGGTTAATGAAAGGTTAAAGAGAGGTGATCAAGGTATAAATTCATTAGATAGAGCCTGTAAGGTACATGATATAGCATACACTCAAAATAGTGATAATAAGTCGCGAGCGATTGCAGACAGAGCTCTTGCAAACACAGCATGGGAAATATTCAAGAATCCAAAATCATCTTCAAGTGAAAAAGCACTTAGTTATCTTGTAACAAACGTGATGAAAGCTAAAGCAGCATTTGGCGTGGTTTGAGAAAGAAGAAGGAGAAGAGCACAAGTGTTAGGAAAACTCATAGCAGCTCGATAAGGAAAAAAGCTATTGCTCAGTTGAAACAGCATATTGCAGGTAGAGGTTACTATTTGAAACCGTACCCTCCAATCTCGAGTGGTGGTCGTATTTTGATTGGGCCCAACCCCACATCCTCCTCCTCACCATATGGTGTAAGTTTATTCCCAAAGAAAAAAAGTAAAAAATGAGTTAAAAAACATAGAAAGACAAAGAAGGTGAAAAAATGAATATCGATGGTGAATTGTCTAATCACGATCTAATAAAATGGTGTAAATTATTACAAATTCCCCTATGAGGTGTATACATGATAGATACAATACCTAATAAAATTCTAAAAAATGAGAATTGTATTGTTAATTTAGACACTCAATCTGGACATGGTACACACTGGGTTGGTTATAAGAAACGAGGATCAAATGTTTACTATTTTGATCCAATTGGTAATTTACAACCACCTTATGATTGAATAAATATGGAAAAAAGAAACAGGTGTAAATATTTTTTACAATGTTGAGCACATGCAACCATTACATACAAATATATGTGGACACCTTATGCTCTTGTTTTTTGCGAACCAGTTGTAATCCAGTATTTGTTTTTACATATAAGATGGTTGTTATTACATTACGATCTAGATCAAGTGATCTCTATGAACATTTGCAAGAAATTCTCGATTTGGATAAAAATAAAGAATGGGAAATTGGATTGATTGATTTCTGTACTTACAATAGCATTGCAAATGTTATAAAAGGTAAAAATTCTATCTTCAAATATGGTGATAAATTAATTGATCTTGATATGGGTGCATATGAAGTTGATGACATTATATTAGCTTTAAAGACTAAATTGAATAGTGACGAAAAGAAACTTAATATAAGAGCTAACACGAATACTATGAAGCTCG
This sequence comes from Nilaparvata lugens, assembly GCF_014356525.2. Taxonomy (NCBI): domain Eukaryota; kingdom Metazoa; phylum Arthropoda; class Insecta; order Hemiptera; family Delphacidae; genus Nilaparvata; species Nilaparvata lugens. The sequence continues at coordinate 19,122,285 of NC_052511.1, read as the reverse complement.
AAATTCGTTCTGATAAGCCTATTGACTTTACATCATCTACTTCAATAGGAAAAATGCTTGGTTTTGATAATGTTCTATTACAACCGAATAAATGGTATTATTCTCAGCATTTAGTTAGCATAACAAATATTGACTCTATTGTATTGAGTGCAATATAGCCTGTGGAGTTACTCCGATGGCAAACAGAAACATATTATATACGAGTTCTCACCTAGAGTACCTAGTGGGTATTTGATAAATGAAACCTAATCCGATAATCTATATGCCTTTAAACACACATAGAATTCAAAGCATTAATGTAAAGGTAACCGATCAAGAAGGATCGTTTATTGATTTCCGAGGAGATATATTACAATTAGACTTCACATTCGTGAAAAACAAAGAACTTGAAATGGGATTCCTCGTTTTCAACCTCACACTAGCATTTGCTCACAGAAGCTCATTAGAGACTCGAACGTGATAGAGTCAACACCTAAAAAGCTACGTGCTAATCACCAAAAGCGAGAATATTGGAAAAGTTGGGATTTATAGTAGATTGGCGTCATGTACGGCACAGCAATTAGTGAAATTCTCGATGTTGAATCTCAACTCGAGTTCTATAATGATATTACTAAATTTCAGTTCCATACTCATACAGTATATTCGGGTCAAGAAATTAAACCCTCAGATGAAGCTCGCATCCATGTGGCTTCTATGGATCAGTACAGTCTTCCATGCAAATCATTTATATTTATTGAGGGGGAGGTGAAGTGTACAAAACCAGCTGCGAAGGCCAGGGATGATCCGATAGAAGCTAAGTATATATTATCCAGTAACCTCATTGGAAATCTCTTTGATGAAATTCGATATGAATTGGCTGGACAACAAATTTCTAAATCAAGACTAATCAGATTAACATCAACAATTAAAGCTATACTAGTGAAAAATATGTTTGATAAGAACACATATCACTTGGCTGGTTTTGACAGAGCAGGATATACACTAAAAGATAATAAGTTTACATTCTGTGTACCTCTTAAATTAGTTTTACCATTTTTTGAAGACTTTCAAAGAATAATTTCAAACTTGAAACAAGAACTTGTATTATTAAGATCACCAACAGATCTCAATTGCATCGAGTCTACAGAAGCAACAAACATTAATATAAAAATAACGAAGCTTCAATGGAGAATTCCCTATATTACTTTAGAAGATCATGTGAGGTTGAAATTTTTGAGATTGCTCGATGCTGATACACCGCTGAAGCTGAGCTTTCGACATTGGGAGATTTCAGAATTACCAAATTTACAAAATAGCACTGTTCATTCTTGGGCAGTAAAAACTGCATCCCATCTCGACACACCAAAGTATGTTGTTTTAGTGTTTCAAACAGATCGTAAGAATAAAATTAATAAATCAATCTCGGAATTTGATAGTTGTAATCTTCAAAATGCAAAGGTCTACTTGAACTCTGACTATTTTCCTTATGAAAACCTCCTTGGTAAACAAGAATTGATGTACCGTATGTTTTTGGATTTTGTGTCGGCATACTATAACCATAGTATCAATACTGAGCTTGGGACAGAGAATGATTTTGACACATTTTGTACTAAAACACCCCAGATTGTAATTGACTGTTCACATCAATCTTCTCATTTGAAATCCTCCACAGATATTAGAATAGATATGGAATTTAAGGAAGCTGTACCTCAAAATACTTCCGCTTATTGCATTTTAATCAGTGATCGTATCATGGAGTACACTCCTCTTACTTCCATGGTGAAGGAAGCTCAGTAATTTCTCAATAGAGCACAAGCTATATAAGTATTGCATTTTTCAAATTTTACTCATTTGAGGTTTTAGCTTTGATCGGTTAACACTAGAATGTCTTCTAACTCTGAGAAGAAAACACGCTCTATGGGGATACAGTGTGATCTTGATAAGGAGGAGGAGGAGAGGAGACAGCATCTACTATGACTCAAGATGTAGTACACCTATAATGTCTTCCAATTCTGAGAAGAAAACACAATCTATTGACACACAGTGTGATCTTAATGCCGAACAAGACTTCTTCTACTATCACTCAAGATGTAGTACACCTAAACCACAGGAGGAGAATGGAGGAGGAGAGGAGGAGGAGGAGGAGGAGGATGAGGAGGACAAAGGAGGACAAAGGAGGAGGACAAAACAGCACAAGAGGAGGAAGAAACTCTCTCCTGTAAAAAATTTGCAACAGTCGACATGCATTGGTTCAAGGGAAATTCTAATCAAATTATCGTGAAAGAAATCGGAATCGTAGATCAGGTAAATAGCTTTGTTGTGTTACATTTCAAGTCGCCATTTGCAAAGTCGGAATTGAATGCTAAATTGCATAAGCAAGCAACATGGGCAGAGAACAATTATCACAAAATATGCTGGGAAGATGGACATTTTATTTATACAGACGAATTATTGATATCTTATCTTGAAGGATATGATAAAATCTACACAAAAGGTACAGAGAAAGCTAAGTTTCTTAGAAGGTTACACAAAAACTTATGTTGTTTACCGGATGAAATTGAGAAACCAAATTTTAACTACTTTACAAGTTCTTGGTGTTATAATGCCTGTGAAATTCATCATCGCAATCTGGCCGGGCAATGTGCGCTCTTCGCTGCGGTTCATTATAATTCTTTGATAATGAAAAATATGGACTCATCTCCAAATTTCATGTGCGAAAACAATAGAATGCTTAGCATGAAAAAATGTCAATTCTATTCAAATACAGAAAAGAAAAACTTTGCAAGATATGGCTTTTTCTATAACGGACAAGAAATTCAATGTGTTTATTGTATGCAAGCATTGAAATATCATACTGCTCGTGTATGTTGCATTGGAGGGAAGGCACAGGAACCATTTAATTTCTCTATATTAGTACCGACATATGTATAGTTTCTTCATTCGCTCATCATGGACCCGTGCAAGTGGATGCAAGCTGATAGTGAATTGGAAATGAGGTTAGAACAGTGTATTGATTGGTATGATGTCTGTGAAATTGCAATTAAACATTCAACTCATGAAAATCATCATTTGGTGAAACAACTAAAAGACATTTTCTTAATCACAGTGAATTTGAACGATATAAATGATTATCTATGCTATTACAGACCCCATAAACTGTATGTTAGTAAACTAATAAAAATTGAAGAGGAAGTGATGAACAATTGTAGTGAATTGTGTAAATAAATTTCTAGTGTATACTTGATTTTTTTCATTTTTCCATTGTACCTGCAATGTCTAGGTTTAATCGTTCAGTATCTCTTTGTTAGTTGAGCTGTAAAGATCTCACATGCGTTGAAGCTCAATACTATTTATAGAAGTGTGTAGTATAGTGTGCAGATACAAGTTCATTCAAATAGTTTCTTATCACGTTTTACCTGTACATACACTCAACTGAAAAATATGGTTGATTGTTATAGCTTTTCAAAGTTCAAGAAACTATCTCGTCTCTTGATGACAATTTCATTCAATGAATTTGATCTAATTGCAAAGAATATTAAATTTTCAACGGGTGATGAGGTGAGTGATCTTGCATTAACAAAAACAGAAAATCTCCACTTTCCAATTTTATCTGAAATTTTTTGAATTACTCGATATACTAGAAACCAGACATTTCCATTATGGTTGTTCAAATAATGATGAATCATTAGCTATTGTTAATAATTCTAATGATCTCTGGAAATGCTTATATGACATTGGGTAGGATGGGTGCGGTGGTGGGGGGAGGGGGGAAAAGTCGCAAAAAAGTCTCGCAGTAGATACAAATTCATTCTACTCCAACGCCCTTCTTGCAGAATGGTGTTGCTGAAGCCTACGTGAACAATAGTATTTCAAAACATTGTTATTCGAGGAGCTATTCACAAGTAATTGTCAATAAGGGCCTGTCTATTATAAACTGTAGGATGTTGAACAAACTAATATACAGTCGAACCTCTCTATAACAAACCTCCACCTAACGAAATCCTCTACACAACGAATTTTTACCTGGTCCCATGACATTTTAGAGTTTTTGCTGCTTATTTACCTCTATTTAACGAATTTCGGACCTCTCAACAACAAAGTTTTTTCTTGACTTCAACATACAAAGTGTAGTGTGTATAGGAAGCAGATGGTCATTTTCAAGGAACTCTTTAGTTTCAGCAGAAAGGTCAATAGACTAAAAATAATGGCAATTCAGGTAGGAAGAAGATAGGGTGGTACAATATTATAAGATCCATAGGATCGTGGCAGTTTTCTTGACAGAACCTCTCAATAACGAATACCTCTCAGCAGCGAATTTTTCTCGGGATAATTGACTTCCTTATACAGAGGTTTGACTGTATTTTCATTTTCATAGTATTGCTTTTCGTAACATTAAAGGACTGATGAATTTCGAAGTATTTTCTATTCTGGTTGTGAATATAGATGTTATTATGGAATGTTGAATATTATTGTTTAACTTTGGGCTCATATATTCTATTGGTATTCATGATAAATTAAGCTTGGTAAATATATTTTGTTCATTTATAGTGGTTTTGTATAGAATAATTATTGAACTAGCGTGAGTTTTAACTTCTGACTTACTGAAGGACAAAGTCGTTGTCCATCTGTTTGTATGTTCTACAATAACTTTAGAAAGAATTGATCAATCTTCTCAAATTATGAACACGTATTCTCCGAACCCTTTTACAGGTCAAGTTTGTTGGACAACAAATTGACTCACTCTTTTGTCCTTTTTCAGGATATAAAAATAACATTGAAATTGCATTAGAAAAAAATTGTTATGATCTATCATTCGGTCAGCTGAAGAATTCTTTGCATGCAATTACTACAGTTTTTCCATTCATTCATTCTTAACATCATCTGAGGTTATTTGGGAGCAAAGTTAGTAGACTGTCTACTAACGTTGATTTGGGAGCAATCACACACACTGACATAATATGATTTCAGCTGGTTCATTATACTTTACAACTTTTGTATCAACAAAATGATATGGGTTGATATAATTATCAATTTGCGGTTTTGGCTATTTATTTTCTCTTTGAACTATGTATCGAAATCATGTATCAAACATTTAAAAAAATCTTTGAGTGTCAAAGATGTTGAAGCGAGAGAGTAATATTTTTAGAGTAATTTTTCATTTCAAATAACATTCCCAATGGAAACTGCTGTCAAATTATTATTGTAAGAGAAATATTTAGCAGCTTCAGTAATTTTCATAGACTCTGTATAATCAAAAGTTGAGGGTTTCAAAGATTACAATGCAAAACAGTTCTTGAGTGAGTTCTCTGAACCACGGGGGTCACAAGTTCATACAGATAGAAAAAAGATGAATTCTTTTAACCGTATATTATCATAATATGCTAGAATAGTATCAGTAGTTATTAGTAATTTTTCATATAGTGATAGCTAATAGTGGGTTATAGTAATTGCAAAAATAATAGACTATTTATTATTTGATATGGCCTATTACTAAATAAGTTTCATAGAATGTGTAAATTATTTATTATGCAGATTTTTATATAATTTGCATTCATCAATTCCATTGAATTAAATTGAATTGTCATTCTGGGATATATTATGTCACACACTCTCAACAAATTTATTACTTTATATTTCTTTTCTATAAAATATATTATTGAAAGGAAATAAATTATGGAGGTTTCTGTTTTCTTCGTGATCTATTCATTATTTGAGTTTATGAATTTTGTACTCAGAAATAAATATGGCTGTCTAGCAAGTAGTCAAATAGAAAAAATCTGGTGTGGTACACTCACACAACTTTCCTTGCTCATTGAACTGTAAGCCTCATTCTCAAACAAGAATAATTTAGGGGAATAACATCATGACAATTATTGGCGGCAACATATTATTTGCAACTACAATCAGACTACTGTATATGTGTATATATTATTATTGTTTTCAGAGTACTTTTTCCTTCGTGTAAATTGTGAAATTCGATGATTTTTTTAAAAGTCGTCAAAACAGCTGTTCTACGGATGAAATATCTTGACTATGACTGTGTACTTTTTATAAACTGCTCTACCTACCTACCTCATGCACGAGATGGAGGTTACAAAGTCCATTTCTCAAGGATAGGGTGGACCCCCCATTAGTTTCCCAGGAAAAAGACTCATGCCAGTTGATAGATCTGATAGATAACTATACAGGGTATAAATTTGAAAAAAAATCGTTAGAGTCGTTTTTGAGAAAATCGTGAAAAACATGGTTTTTAGTAATTATAAGCCATTTTTCACAATAATATTACGGATCTCCTGAAATTTCCCCAGAAATGAGACTCATGCCAGTTGATAGGGCTTATAGATAGCTATCTATGATATAAATTTGAAGAAAATTGTTAGAGCTGTTTTCGAGAAAACTGTGAAAAACATGGTTTTTTCATCATTATCCGCCATTTTTCTCAAGAATATTACAGAGCTCCTGAAAGTTTCACAGAAATGAGACTCATGCAAGTTGATAGGGCTTATAAATAGCTATCCATGGTATGAATTTGAAGAAAATCGTTAGAGCCGTTCTCGAGAAAACCGTGAAAAACATGGTTTTTTCGTCATTATCCGCCATTTTTCTCAAGAATATTACAAAGCTCCTGAAATTTTCTCAGAAATGAGACTCATGCCAGTTGATAGGGCTTATCTTGATAGCTATTCTTGGTATGAATTTGAAGAAAATCATTAGAGCCGTTTTCGAGAAAAACGTGAAAAACATGGTTTTTTAGTAATTATCCGCCATTTTTTCCGCCATCTTGAATTGAATTTTATTGAATTTCTTATTGTCGGATCCTCATGGTATAAGGACCTTAAGTTTAAAATTTCAAGTCAATCGGTTGATTAGGAATGGAGTTATCGTGTTCACAGACATACACACACACACACACACACACACATATACACACACATACACACACACAGACCAACACCCAAAAATCATGTTTTTGGACTCAGGGGGACTTGAAATGTATAGAAAACTTGAAATCAGGGTACCTTAATTTTTTTTGGAAAGCAATACTTTCCTTACCTATGGTAATAGGGCAAGGAAAGTAAAAAGCATGAAATATTTTTTCTGTATACCCAGTTTCCAGTAAGTTACAATTAATCCAGAAAATATAAAGAATAATTTTATTTGACTTTAATTTTTATTAATGGACTAATCATATGAATAGATGGTATGGTGATTTAATAATAAATTATTTGATTTGAAGTTTCACTTTGAATTGAAAAAAAGTATAACAATAATTGATGGAGCCTCAATTTAATCATTGATAAAAATTAATCTGGAAGGATCTCATTATCAGATTATTTGCCAATGTGTAATAGAATTGACTCATTTATTTATTTATTTATGCATTCATAGAAATAAAATAATTCCAAACTTATTATGAATTATATTGGAAAAGGAACAACAGCTTTTATGTTGATATCAGCAGCATGAGATAATACTGAGAGGGAAATTATGGAGTACTGTAGTATCACACAGAAAATATATTTTCCTTTCTCCTTTCTGAGAAGTTACTGTACTAGTGTGTGATTCACTGTATGGTGTGTGCATGTGTGCGTGTATGCTCTTCATAAAATTGAAAAGACAGCAGAGCAGAGCAAGCCGATCATCTACTAGTAATATTGGATAATTGCCAATCGTGACTTGTTTTTATTTTGTTGAATGTGGATGTGGAATGACAATAGCGTAGAAAGGGGAGTAGGTGACAACTGTTGGAGGGGGATTTCTGAATTAGCGGGGAAGGCCTGTCGATGGTACTGATCTCTCGTAGCGAGTTGAAGAACTAACTGTTAGTCAGCCATTTTACCCCCCTCCACATCCACTCAACACTGCTGGTCACCCATTAAGCGCAACATTAGATGAGTTCTCTGTCCTCTTCTCTGTGTAACAGATTTCAACAATATTTATCGATATGAATTCTATAAAGACGATAACCTTTTATCGATAACTTTGTATATCAACATTTTTGACAGATGAAATGATACTATCAAAATACGAAAGAGAAAGACTGAATTTCTTAGTCTGGTTAATATCTATGATTTCAAATTGGATTTTAGTATTGAAAAATCATAGATTAATCATACTGAAAGCATCAATCAATGTTTTCTGTACCAATTTTTCAGCATTATTCAAATCAATTACCAAATTGAGCATTATTCAAATCAGAGAAACAATCAATATGAAGTCAAAACTAGGCCTACCGTAAAACGGGGTTACTTAGGCCACTTTTAAAATTCAAACACCTGGTGAATCTAGACCAATCAATTTACAGATTTGAAACTTAGTGCAAAACTTGGGTCTGTATCTTGACTTATTGTTTCATGTAATAAAAAAAGTATTTGAACAATTTTTCACCTGAAAAATATAAAAAACATGGTGGTCTAAGTTTCCCCCTGGAATGGGGTAACAAAAACCAGGTATGTTAAATGAATGCTTGGCTCAAGTTGAATACTCCTGGGGTAACTAATTCCATACACTAGACTAAGAGAAACAATATTCATGTTTAAAAAACTGAATTTAATGGAGAAAAATAATACAATTTTTAATTTTAAGATTGAATGTGTGAATGAATGAGATTTTGGCTCAAGTTTAACACTTCTGAAGCAACTAAATCCATACACTAGACTTAAAGAAACAAAATTCATGTTTTATATGAGAAAAATAATAGTTTGAAGAATTATTTACATTTTCTAGATTACCATAAATGATCATTTCAACTCATACAAAAAAAGCCAGTTTTTCTTGTGGCTTTTGTTACCCCGTAGACAGACCAGCTGAGAAAAGAGAAGCATCAGGAAAAAAATAACCTCAAAATTGGAGAACTAACTGATGCATCATCTAGAGGGTCGCTGACAACCATTCTCCCCGACAACCATTCTCCTCTTGATTTTGACCGTAGGCGACAGCCAATACCCTGCTGAAAATATGCCAATGCCGACAACCATTCTCCCCGACATCCGTTCTTCTACTGAAAAGAAGGAGAACATCTGTCGGAAGCATTCCCAACAACCGTTCTCCTTGAGCGCTTCCGACAACCGTTCTCCCCGACATCCGTTCTCCTACTGAAAAAAAGGAGAACGTCTGTCGGAAGCATTCCCGACAACCGTTCTCCTCGAGCGCTTCCGACAACTGTTCTCCCCGACATCTGATCCCCTATTGGGCATTGACTTGTAGCAGGCGCGAAAGTAGTACCATCACAGACTCTGTTTAACACATTCTATGAATTTGATTATTGGAACTAAAGCTTGTTGATGTTATGATTTATATAACTGCAAATATTAGAAGAAAGAGAATATTTATATTCCCAAACTCCTGCACATGAATGAATGAATAATTTTAATCAGTAAAAAGATACAATCAAAACAATTTGATGCTTCCTGTTAGATTTACGACTAGAGAAATTAATGAGGATTTCGAGCCTGTAAGGTGTAAGGGATGGATATAGAGCCAAAATTGGATGGTCCTCGCATTTATTTATTATCAAATTCATAATAGGATATAAATACACAACTGAAGTTCAAGAAGTATTTTTGGGTCAAATTTGATATAGTATATTTCAAATAAAGTTTGTGTTCACGTCAATTTTACTTCTTTTATTAGATGAACAATACTTGAATCATCTGTTTTGTTGGAAAGATTCAAGGTATTCACAATATTAGTATTATTTTTTAGGAAGATTCATTTCCGAACTGAAATCCACCTATGCTGCTTTGTCAGTTTCTATCGGTTTAATAATTCTCAATATTTAATTTCTGAAAAAGGATTTTTAATGTCGTTCGTTCGTTTTAGGGAAAGTGTGACAAATGAGCAAATCATACAAATAATATTTCTTTTAAATGTTATATCTCATTAAGCGTTTCTTACCAATGGCCATCCTGTGAGTAGGCTATTATTGAGACGCTATTAGTCTAAGATTCATTATTCATTATTGAGTAGGCTATTAGTTTAAGACGACGATTTTGCATTTTTTCCGTATATACTAACTTCCTTATGGTATAGTCTGTCCAAGCAAAGAAGAGCCTCTCGCAAGATGAGAAAATGAATCCGGCTCGGACAATATTTGTTGGAAAATTATTGATTCTGTCATAATAGTAGGAAACATTCTGATCTACAATTTGAGACCAAATCAATAATTTTTAAACCAATATTGACCGAACTGGAGTCATTTTCTCATCTTGCCAGAAGCTCTTCTTTGCTTGGACAGACTATACCTATCGATTGTATGAAAATGGCGGGAGTAATTGCTCTAGACTACTATTCCAAATTCATGATTCCATAGCATTTTGGTTATGTTGACAAAAAAATATATGTTTTTTTCATTAATTTATTTTCTGGTACATTTCATAATGTAAGCCTACTGGATGTTACTAAGTTGACAATGGGATTACACTCCCGGTTTATCTTCTTTCATGTTGAAATAATAATTTATTCAAAATCGAATAATCAATTACAAATAGGTCGTCCGTGTTGTTCCTGATTGTGAATCCAACTACAGTGATTCAAATAATATTTCTATTTCAAGTTTCATAAAAACAAACTCTCAGTGGACATGTTGGTTAGAAAATTTTTTTCATAAAAATTTTGAAGTGAAAGAAAATTCGAAACTTTGTATTAATCATTTCAAAGACCGGTATTCAATTAGGAAGATGTTATAAAAGTAATGTTTTCCTTGTAAACATCATCATTCACTCACTCACCATCACCTTTACTTAAAATACTTGCTATCAAGTCGCAATTTTAACAATATGAATATGAATAGAAGGTGAACCAATTCGAGTGCCAAGATAAAAACCAAAGTCAAGAAGTGATACATTTCCCCTCAATTTTTCCCAACCAGCCAAAATACTACACAAGGCCTGTCCCCAAAGAAAGATAGAAGGTTATGGAAAAAAGTCCAATAATCGTGGTGTGTCAATTACAATATAATTCATGGATTTATTCATACAATACAATTTATTCTCTTATTTTTAATCGGATTTGAAAATGTTGGTTTTTGAAAGTTCTTTCAAATTAAAATAAAATTTGAATTAAATATATTTATTTTAACAACGTTTTACTTATCTTGCTTTGGGTCATCTCTGTCAGGGTGGAATTTTGTAAATTAATTTTCATCCACTTCCCGACGAGCTAGAGACTTGAAACTTTTAGAATAGATCAAAACCTGATTACAATGCTACCTTCAATAGTTTTCATTATGATTCATTTTGTATTTTGATTAATTTTTACAAAACAAAATTTTATATGGAGAAATTAATGTATAAATAAAAAATCAATAAAAAGATTCATTCCATCAGCTAATAGTAAATAATATTGATTATGTTGCAAAAGTATTTTATGAATAACACCTTCTGTGATATGAATTGTGACATCTGGGAAAAGAAATGCTATCCTGAACAGGTTGAAAATTATCAAAATGTGACGTGAAAGTCTTGGCAGATGAACTTACTGAAAAGCATACATAGGCCTACATGTAAAACTAAAAAGATCATGAATATATTGAAAAAACCAACGTTTTGATTCGATCCAAAAGTTGCATTGTCATTAGGTTTTGATCTATTCTGAAAGTTTCAAGTCTCTAGCTTGTCGGGAAGTGGATGAAAATTAATTTACAAAATTCTACCCTGACAGAGATGATCCAAAGTAAGTTAAGTAAAACGCTGTAAAAAGAATTTTATAAATAACTCACTCAAATATTCTGCAATACATAAAATTAATTACACACAATACAATACAATTAGACACAATACAATGCAATTAAACACAATACAATACAATCACACACAATTCAATACAATTACACATAATACAATACAATTACACACAATACAATAAATAAAATTTTTTTGCTACTTCATAAAAAAGACCGAATTAGTTTTCCAATAAGACACATGCATCGCGTGCATCTTATTGGAAGCCTTATTTCCTCTAATTCAAGCTCCTCCCCCACCTTATAGTAGGAGGGGGTTTGCAAATGCGCTACAATGCACTGGCTGCAACCCAATAAATTAATTGATAATGATGGAAGAAATTAAATATTGCAGTACACCAACTGCTGGATAATTATTATTATTATAATGTCGATATTTGCAGTAGCAGAAGTCCTTTGTATATTTATATGGCAGTATGTCGAGGTTCTAATCAATAATTATTATAATAATATTAATTGATAATATCGATTAACGCATGAATCTATAGTAGATTCAATTAAATCTGTCATTAGATTGCATTCAATATTTTTAATCTGTCATCCAACATGTTTTTATTGGATTCACCGCCTCCATCCGCCACCACACATATTTTATGTGGTTACTAATATTTGTAATTACAGTAGGCTATCAGAAGATGACCATCACTTTTAACTTTTTCTGTTTAATTTTTGTACGTTCTCACTAAATTAGAACTCTGAATTCGCAAATAATTATTTTCGCTCCACCAATTAAATAGGCTACCTCTAATGAACTCGAACAAGAGGTGAGATTTCATGGAATTACTAGAAATTACTTAGTTATTAGAAATCAACATAATATTGTAATGTTCTCTATTATTCCTTTCATCCTGAATAACCAATTGAAATGAATGAGTTAGTTCGTAGTAAACTCGAGATAGTAATGAGATACGCAGAACCCTCTGTAATATTTTTGAAGGAATGTGTAATCGACATAAACAGAATCTTGCCTTTCGGATACTGCTACCAATAATTAAAAAAATAACACGTCCTACCCTTTCACTAAACCAAACAATGTACCTGGATTCTAAGTGTAGCCTATAATTGGATGGGTCAATGTACGGATCATTAAGTCTTAGATGATCGTTTTGGGATTGAAGAATAGATGTTATGTTCGACAGTCCTTAACCCAGACCAGACAAGGGAGCTATTCTCACCGCTAATTAGGATTGTTGAGTTGGAAAAACCCATATTATCTGTGGAGCGTGGGAGTGCAGATAGATTGTTGGATTCATTGAATAGGTAGAATGTATTATTTTTGGAATTTGTTGTAGTATCTCTGTCCAGATTCTGCTTGTTATGTCAAGGTCTGCTTCCTTCAAAAATATCACATCCTGAACGAGTGCTGGTGGTCTAGGCCTATACGGTGAGGGTAATGAACTTCCCATGTACGGAACCTGATGTGAACAGTGTTGAACTACAATCGAATTCGGGTACATAGAATTAGAAAATAGATAGATTGATCAATAGTTGAGGGGATGTTAAGCACAAAAATTATAATGAGAATAGAAAAATTATAATTAAAATTACAAGGATCATATAACATAATTAATTAGCATTTCCTTTTTTCCGTATTTTAAAGGATGAAATAGGAAAACCTTAGTTGACTGTACACCATGCGCAATTATTGTAATAGGAATTAAATAACCTACTCCTAAATGAAAGAATTTCATTTGCTAAGTCCAGAATTCAATGCCTTCTGATAATTATCAGAGATATTAACGAGTATTGTATCATCATAAATCAAGTATAAATCGCTTTTACTTTTTCTATGCATTGACGACTTTCACTTGTTGAGTACCAGTAGTTGTGAGTGTGATACTACAGTACCGGTAGTTATACATGTTGAATGAAAATATTGAATTTTACAAAAAGGAGTTTTTAACTACTGTCGTTGAAAAATCTATTGTGTTGAGGCTGTTTTTTATTGGTTATTAACACAAAAAATTTCTGGGGCAGCCCTAGGACCGAAGGTAAGGTGTAAGTCATCATAGATGTTATTGTATAGCAGAGACTATACCGGTAGTTTATAGATGACCGTTGTTGATTTCACAACAATGGATGTTTTGACAACCACTCTAGAAAACAAAAAATTGTATGCAACGAGCTGGAATAATTTGCTAAAGGGGTGCTTTACGAAACTATGCCGGCGCTCAGCGTACAATAAAACCTACATCTTCTTATGAACCGAAATACGTACAGCATATATTATGTTTGTGCTTTGTGGTAAATATTTGATGTTCACCGATAGCGGTCGGTAGACCCTCCAGGTTTAAGATGGCTCCCTCGGTCGCAGCATACACAAATCAACAATTCTAGACCTAATAATGAGCACAAAATTTATAAATGGATTTATTTTTGCAAGTTCCTGACCAACATCCAGACAGGAATTATTTTATGAGATGGTAAAGGCCTCACAGCTGGATGCTGAACGACTCCAATATCCCAAGAAAACCTCGATTCTAAATAATACTGTGTAATAAGTTACTACTCAGGCTGTTAACACCAGCTCAATTGAAAAAAAGTATATTTAATTCTCTTTAAGACTCTTAACAGAAACAAGGTAGGTCTATCTACCTAAGTATTTCTTTATGTGAGTGGATATGCGGTATGAAAAATAAGTTGACCCTCCATTCAGTAAGAAGCTAAAAATTAATAGATTAATGATTAAATCTAATATTATTAATAGCCACCTAATCAAACTCCAATGAATTATCAAAGACCTTCTCAAGTATTCAATTTGACACTCAGATGGAGAGTTAATCCTGTAACTTCCACAATTTAGTTATAAATAACAAAAAAAAATCTATCTGTCAACTTCTAGCGGGGGACAGATGCCCCCCTCTGCCCCTGCCTGGATACGCCCATGATTTGAAGATTGCATCAAAATCATTCGAATAAATTCTTTTAGTGCCTTCGCCTAACGTTTGTAAATAATTATATGAAGTTAAAATTAATATCAATGCAACGATCAATGCTGCGGCCTTGTCATGCACAATGCTTTTAGATGACTATCAATATATATTTTGAACATTTCATTTCATATATATATTAATTCCAAACCATTTCAGAACTTTTGAAGTAATGTGCATTGACATTGCACAAGAATATTAATTTGAATATAGACTTAACAAAGATGATCAGAATATCAGAACTTAACAAAGACGATCAGAATATCAGAACTAGTTGTATAGTACAGTATCTAGTAATCTGGTTTAATAGCATGATACATAGGATTCATGTGACTTCATTTTCAAGTTTCAAGGAGAGAGCCAGCCAGAATGGTGATTTCATGTGATGTGGTGAGTGGTACGTTTGTCGGGAGCGTTCCCGACAACTGATCTCCTCGAGCGCTTCCGACAACCATTCTCCCCGACATCCGTTCTCCTACTGAAAAGAAGGAGAATGTCTGTCGGGGAGAATGGTTTACACGTTCCCCATCTAGACAGACAATTGAGGTTATGCTTCGAAATAGTTACTAAACTTGAAAGAGAACAGACTGGGATGGACAAATAAAGTTATGATGGGTATAAAATTTGGTACAAATTTTCTCCAAATAATAAAATTTTTTAATGCTTATCTTCAAATCTCAGTAATTTTTTTGGATCAGCTTGAAGTTTGTACAATTTTCAACTCAACGATCTATAAACATCCAGGATTTCTAAAATCAGTGTTACCAACATGGGCTCTTGAAATTTACCTTGCAAAATGGCTTTTTCCTACAGTTACGTTGAAAAGTGGCCATTGCTGCACTGATTACAAAACGCAAAGAATCACTTTTCCGCTCTAGTGCGGGAATAGTATATTTCGCACCTAGGGCCGAAAATGAGACTTTTCTGGCTCGAAATCGGTTTTCAAGTCCGAGGCCGTAGGCCGAGGACTAGAAAAGATTGAGAGCCGGAAAAACATTTTTGCCCATGGTGAGAACATAATTTTTCGCCACACAGAAAAATAAACAATATATATATGAGAATAATAATTATTCTCATTGTCTATTATAAGCACTTCCGAAAGCAAAAGTGGAAGGTCATAGCTCTAGCAAATCTGAATATCAAGAAATTGTCCAAGTATTTTTATTTTTTATTCTGATTTGTCTAAATAACCTAAAAGATTATGTTCAATTATGTAAGAGGTTGAGTTTATACTTTTTATTCTTCCAAATGACAATAAGATGATATTATTATAAATGCTTTAATTATTGAATGATAAACACAAATAATGAAAAGTTTTTGATCAGCTGGTTTATCACACTTGAAAAAGTTTTTGATCAGCTGGTTTATCACACTTGAAAAAGTTTTTGATCAGCTGTTTTAGCACACTTGAAATTCGGCCAATCTGATGTGATCTGAATCTGAATGTCAATGGAAGTTAAGGTTAGAAGTTCTATTCTTCTATGAAAATCGAATTATTTGAATAGTTATAATATATATCTTATCTGTATTTTATCCATTTAAATAAAATGATAGTATATTATTACAGAATACTTTCTTGAATTCTAGAAGCATAAAATGATTCCGTTTATCCACCATGTTCTGTGATAAACGCTTTACTAGGAGGTTTGAGGTTAGATTCTATTATACTCTGAAAATTGAATTTGAATAGTTTATAATATCTCATTTGTATTTCATTCATCCAAATAAAATGATAGTATCTTATTGCAAAAACTTTATTCAATTCTAGAAGCATAAACTGATTCCGTTTCATAAACTATTTTGTAAACACGTTCACATCAAATCAGAATCAGCTGACTTCAAGGTTATTTTACAGCCCTAGGGCCGTAAAAATTTTACCGGCCTGGTCAGAAAACAATCACTTTCAAAAAAATTTTTTCGCCCCACTTGGATGTAATGAGCCGGTTTACGTGCGTCATATGGAGGCCGAAAGTGATTGTTTTCTGACCAGGCCGGTAAAATTTTTACGGCCCTAGGGCTGTAAAATAACCTTGAAGTCAGCTGATTCTGATTTGATGTGAACGTGTTTACAAAATAGTTTATGAAACGGAATCAGTTTATGCTTCTAGAATTGAATAAAGTTTTTGCAATAAGATACTATCATTTTATTTGGATGAATGAAATACAAATGAGATATTATAAACTATTCAAATTCAATTTTCAGAGTATAATAGAATCTAACCTCAAACCTCCTAGTAAAGCGTTTATCACAGAACATGGTGGATAAACGGAATCATTTTATGCTTCTAGAATTCAAGAAAGTATTCTGTAATAATATACTATCATTTTATTTAAATGGATAAAATACAGATAAGATATATATTATAAACTATTCAAATAATTCGATTTTCATAGAAGAATAGAACTTCTAACCTTAACTTCCATTGACATTCAGATTCAGATCACATCAGATTGGCCGAATTTCAAGTGTGCTAAAACAGCTGATCAAAAACTTTTTCAAGTGTGATAAACCAGCTGATCAAAAACTTTTTCAAGTGTGATAAACCAGCTGATCAAAAACTTTTCATTATTTGTGTTTATCATTCAATAATTAAAGCATTTATAATAATATCATCTTATTGTCATTTGGAAGAATAAAAAGTATAAACTCAACCTCTTACATAATTGAACATAATCTTTTAGGTTATTTAGACAAATCAGAATAAAAAATAAAAATACTTGGACAATTTCTTGATATTCAGATTTGCTAGAGCTATGACCTTCCACTTTTGCTTTCGGAAGTGCTTATAATAGACAATGAGAATAATTATTATTCTCATATATATATTGTTTATTTTTCTGTGTGGCGAAAAATTACGTTCTCACCATGGGCAAAAATGTTTTTCCGGCTCTCAATCTTTTCTAGTCCTCGGCCTATGGCCTCGGACTTGAAAACCGAATTCGAGCCAGAAAAGTCTCATTTTCGGCCCTAGGTGCGAAATATACTATTCTGCACTTCAGATTTGCAACATGGCAACGCAAAATACTTAGTAGGTTATATGGAGCAACAGTGCAGCAAAATCAAAATGAAGTTGGTAACAGTGACTGGGCTGCTATAGTGAGCAGAGGTGCAACGAAGCACAACGCGCAAATTATTAGTATTAGATATTATAACCAAGGACAACATTTTTATTCAATTTTACAATAAATAAAGGTTTTTATCAATAATAAAATTACACAGAAAAACATTTGATGCATTTCAGGCAATTTTACCCATAATTACCCACTTTTCATATTCAATGGTAACTGTAGGAAAAACTTAATGTGAAATACGTGCTCAAAGTTCCTCTGCTGCACTCAAAAAACCATTCCGCCCTCGCCTACGGCTCGGGCGTAAACGTTTCTTTCGGTGCAGCAAACTGTCACTTTGCGCACTAGTTGCACAAATAACTATTGTTACCCTGTAGGCTTAAGTAACCCCGTTTTACAGTAGTCATAATTATTATAGATTGCAAATAATAAAGTGATAACAGATTTCAAGAATATTATTTTATCGAGATGAATTTTATAAAGACGGTAACCTTTTATCGATAACTTTGTATATCGACATTTTTGTCAGATGATTTGATACTATCGAAATACAAACAAAAGAGAAAGACCGAATTTTTGAGTCTGGCTATTTTTTTTTTCATTTCAAATTGGATTTTACATTTTAGTATTGATAAATCACTTGATGATCAGTTTGGTTTTCTTAATTCTCATTAGTCATGAGTAATCACGTAAGTAAGCGTTTCTGCAATATACAAACACTTCTCGAAACAAATATTTTGAAACTTAACCTCAATTATTATAAATGTTTATGATCCTTCTCTTGTTCTCTAACTACCATAGTACATTACCTAAGTTAGATACTGTATAGGCCTAATATTTATTTTGTAATTTAGGCTCATAAAATTCAACAGCCTCGGCTAGATGAGATTTCCATCTCCAGAGGCCAACTGGCAGCCTTTTGTGATACGGTAACCCAACTATAACCATGCTTAATATTTTTAGCTTGTTTATAATAAGTTATGCTTTGTCTCTTATGAGGAAAAATAAGATGCATCACAGACCAAGTATTCTGAAAACATGTTGAATAAACTTTAGTTCAGACCTTGTATGTCGCTTGTATATTAAGATTACCCACTAACGCAACTCTCTATTGTTTCCAAAATATTGAAAGCTTTGCTAGTCATAATAGTAGCCTAGAACTTGTTATACAATGTGATATTAGTAGCATTTGCTTACTACTGTAAATTCATATTTGTATGATTAATGATTGAAGACTGCCTTCTAATTTGTGTGATTTTGTCATAAGAGTCGCATGTCAAATCAATTGCAACCAAAAATTTGACTCAAGGTAGGGCGGCCATCAATTTAAACTTAAGATAAAATTAAATATACTTATTGAAGAAACTTGAAGTACAGAGCAACTTAAAAAATGACTTTTCTCTGCTGTTTCCAGGTTTCTCTGTTGCAAAATATGGAGTACCTAGTCTGTGAGTACACATTAATTTATTACATCTTGGTTTATGAGCTTTGATGTCCTATAATGAGGAGCACTAAAATCATTCAGCATTAGTTGAATTAGAAGATGCATTGATGTTATATACTGGAAATATTGGCAGCTTAAAGTAAATCTCAATTTCAGCATCTCTTCTAAATCTCAGCATTCTACCAATTTCATGCATGTGATACACTCTTTTATATACTCACATGTTGTTTTGTCACCAAAATTTGAATTGAATGTACGGTAGGCTATTCATTGAAAGAGAGAGAGTTTATTGTGTGTCATAATACAATTGAAGTTTTAGTTTTCAAAGATATAATTGATAATAGTTCAATCAGCCGCCATTTTGGATAAAAGTGTCATAGAACAACTGATATTTGACCAATAACTTATCCTGAAAGTTACAGTATTATATATCAACAACTCCAACCAAGTCTCATAGTCTCAAGTATTATATATTATATCAAGTCTCCAACTTATTGTAGGGTTCCCATACATATGACTCACTCTGTATGTGTGTATCAGACACACACAAACTTGAAATATTAGCTTTTAATATAAATTATTATTCATTACCCAATAAAAAAATTTCAATTGATTGCATAACATTAATTTCAGGTGGAAAGATCGCCAAAGTTGAGCTCAGAAGGGTGGATGACATCTCAAAATCCGAATCAAAAATCTATTCACAGGTAATAAATATTTTTAAAATGGTTCAAACCTATCATGATTGCCTGTCAAGCAATTCTTCATCTGTCAACTATGGTTGTTGCCGAACCCTTCAGTCTGCTAGAGTCACGTGGTCGTGGGTTGGAATCCCGACATAGGCATGGATGCTCCATCATCTCATCCAATCACTCTCACACATTCCAGAACACAGACACAAGCAAAAAACACTTTCGGCATCATAAGCAAATAAAATCAACTCTTCTCTCCTACTCTTATTTTCTCTCTCATTACTTGATCAAATTCTCCTATTATTCTTTAAAATTGAATGTGCTAAAATCTACAAAGTAATATCTCAATTCTTCTAATAAGTTAAGTTGTAAAAACGTTGCCTCTCTGTTTCAGATTGAAATTGTGAAACATGAGAGTCCATTTGAACAAATTGACATTGAAATGAAGAATGAACCTTCTCATAGCAATACAGCTATTCATCAGGCAAGTATTCGCATTCTCAAAGTTCCTTTTCTCTATGCTAGTACTCTGACAATAGTCATCGAAAGTGATATTCAGTCTTGAAAAATGTTGTAATCTCTACAGCTAACATCATCACTTCCAATTCAATTGATGCTGATAGTTCATGTTGAAACTCACTATATCTTATCCAAAAATTCATCAAAAGTATTTCAGTAAGTGCTCAGCAGAAATTGTTGTTTGTGGTTTTAGAATCTTTCCCTAGCTGTAAATCAAGTTATCAGATAAGTCCAATTTTGTCCTCTGTCTACAGATCAAGAGAGAGAAGCAAGAAGATGGATTTGCAGAACATCAATTGACAACAAATAACATCAAACAGGAGCCAATAACCTCAGAGGAAGCCCCAACTACTACTCAGGTATATAACAACCAATCTATATATATATTAAAGCGAAATGGCACTCACTCAATCGCAAAATTAAAAATCTACCGGACCCAAAACGTTCAAATTTGGTAGGTATGTTCAGTTGGCCCTTTAGAGGCGCACTAAGAACGGATTTGAAAAAAAAATCCAAAGATACGCCCAAAATCTGCGTTTTTCCAGCGTTGTTAGCGTTTTCCCAGCTTTATCGGGAACAAATGAACAGAAAATGTTCAAATTAAGTACAGAAGCTCAGCTAGGGTGTAATAATGTTGTGTTAGAAGGAATTTGCAATAACGCCAAAGATACGCCCAAAATATGCGTTTTCCATCGCTTTTTGCGCTTTCTCAGCTTTATGGAGAACAAATGAACACAAAATGTTCAAATTTACTACAGAAGCTCAGCTGGGATGTAATAATGTTGTGTTAGAAGGAATTTGAAATAACGCCAAAGATACGCCCAAAATTAGTTCAGTTCTTTCATCAAGTAATAGACAGAAACTTTTCAAATTTGGTACAGAGGTTTAGCTAGGGTCTAAAAATTTTGTGATGAGGTGACTCTAATATTTCATCAAAGATATGCCCAAAATCAGCGTTTTTCTCAGCTTTTCTGCATTTTCTCAGTACTTTGACTTTCTGATGGAATGACGCATGCTCAAATGAAAAATGCGGGCGAGCGAAGCGAGCCCGCTGATCTCATTTTTGGACGATGCAGTCGGTGGTCCAGGGGGCGGAGCCCCCTTGCTAGACGGATATTGAGAGAGAAGCGAGTCTGACGGCTAGTTATCTTCATATATTTATTGTCATTGTTTCTGATTGCAAGTAAAGCTTCTCTGACAATAAATAATACACAAAAGTAATCAAAGATTGTGACATATAGCAACAATACATGAAATAAATAGGTAGTAAAAATGCAGTTTTAATATTGAACTGATAGTGTATTATTGAGATAGCAATGAGTTTTCTTTTCATGATGTTACTATTGGCTGTTAATACTGAAGTGATATGAGGATTGCAGGGTGAATTGGATGGTGAATGTGGTCGTCTGCTGGAGAGAGAAATGGCATTTTGTGAGAGTGTAGACTTTAAGGCTGTGCAAAAGCTAAAAATAAACTTTCTACTCTTGATATTTTTCCAAGTTTTTCGATTTGTATATCATCAAGCTATCAAAATGAAAAAGTTTTCTCAGGAAAACATTTTTTTCCGATCATTACTTTTAGAGATATGAGCGACTGAAGTTTGAATTTTTGGGACAGAACATTTCAAATTCGCTAAGAGATAAATCCATGAGATTTAAAGGATGGGTTCTTCATGGTATTGTTGATCTAGTAAAACAAAAACTCTCTGAAAATATCAATGTTCAAGATAGTTATTCAGTTTACCAAAAATAACTCAACTAAAGTTATTTTTGGCTATTTTTAGTAAATTGAATAACTTTCTTAAAAATTGATATTTTCAGAGAATTATTGTTTTACTAGATCAACAATACCAAGAAGAATCTATCCTCTAAATGTCATGGATTTATCTCTTACCGAATTTGGAATGTTCTGTCCCGAAAATTTAAACGTTAGGCGCTCATATCTCAAAAAGTAATGAACAGAAAAAAATGTTTTCCTGAGAAAACTTTTTCATTTTGATAGCTTGATTATATGCAAATCAAAAAACTTTGAGAAAAATCACGAGTAAAAAGTTTATTCTTAGCCTTTGCACAGCCTTAAGCAGGACAACAATACAGAACTCGATCCACAGCTTTCATGTGTCATTTCAATGAACATTTTTCATTGCAATTCCATTTCAAAATATCATTAAAATGGTCATGAACATTCCGGCCCTTAGTTCATCAACGCCATGACCCTGATCGAAGAAGGTGGTATCATCTTCATATCAAACAACTCTTCTGCCATCCATGAGAGCTACATCATACAATGAAATCAAAAATAGAAGTGGCCCCAGGACAGAGCCCTGAGGCACTCCACAGTAGAGATGGGAAGTTCGAATCACTTTACTGATCCGGGCCATGACCGAATCAATTTTAACGGGTCATGACCGAATGACACATATCTACTCCACAATTGATACAGTTTTGTGTACGAGACAGCACACCAATTGCCAGTTAGCTAGTGCCACCTGGTCGTGGATTGGAATCCCGTAGTTACTGATGGATGCTTCATCATCTCATCAAATCACTCTCACACTTTCCAGAACACAGGCACAAGCAAAAAACATTTTCGGTATCATAAGCAAATAGAATCAACTCTTTCTCCCTCCCACTCTTATTTTCTCTCTCATTGCTTGATCAAATTCTCCTATTATTCTTTAAAATTGAATGTGCTAAAATCTACAAAGTCATATCTCAATTCTTCTAATAAGCTGTTGTAAAAACGTTGCCTCTCTGTTTCAGATTGAAATTGTGAAACATGAGAGTCCATTTGAACAAATTGACATTGAAATGAAGAATGAACCTTCTCATAGCAATACAGCTATCCATCAGGCAAGTATTTGCATTCTCAATGTACCTATTCACTCCGTGAGGAGGACAGTTGTAAAAATAGTCACATTTCTTGGTTTTTCATGTAGCTTATTAAATGCTATCCTTCCTTCTAATTCCATCTCTAGTTGATTCTCAGATGAAATCATGAGGAGAGAAATATGAAAGGCCTATTCGAAAATCATGTGAAGAGAAATATGAGTTTCAAAAACCATGTTAAGAGAAGTATGAGATTCAACTATCATTGTATTATATGAGTAGGTAACAAATGAATTTCATTAGCCCACCATCTGTTTGTGATTGAAGAAGTTATGCATTCTCCAAATCATGTAGTAATACCATTGAGAAAAGAATACAAGAAGATATAACATGGTATAGGTCGTTTCTGTTCTGAATATCATTTCGATTTTTGTTAACTCAAGCCAATTACAATCGACTACTGTCTATTACTGTTTTGGCCTTGTGAGAGTGTAAGAACATCTCACAGTATGAGAGAATACCAGTGTCACATAGCTTCACAAAAAATAACTACTAGGACTATTTGCTTTAGTCAACAGTGAAATATGGAATATAACATCTTATACCTGGGATATCCTCTTATGCTATCTTTTCTCAATGGTAATACTCTAACAAGAGTCATCAAAAGTGATATTCACTTCAAAAATGTAGTAATTTCTACAGCTAACATCAACACTTCCAATTCAATTGATGCTGATAGTCCAGGTTGAAACTCACTATATTTTATGCAAAAATTCACCAATAGTATTTCAGTAAGTGCTCAGCAAAAATAGTTGTTTGTGGTTTTTCAATCTTCCCCTAGGTGTAAATCAGGTTATGAGATAAGACCAATCTTGTCCTCTGTCTACAGATCAAGAGAGAGAAGCAAGAAGATGGATTTGCAGAACATCAATTAACAACAAATAACATCAAACAGGAGCCAATGACCTCAGAGGAAGCCCCAACTACTACTCAAGTATATATCAACCAATTATCCTCATATTCCTCATTTCTTGCCATTGTTTCTGATTGCATCTTAAGCTTCACTGACAATACATACATAATACAGAAAAGTAATGAAAAGTTTAACATAGCAACAATACATTAAATCAGTAGGTAGTAAAAATGCAGTTAATAGCTAGTGTATTACACAGATAGGAATGAGTAGTATTGTGAGAAATATGTGTTTTCACACATATTCATCCTGCATGTTTTTCATCAGCGTGATGCTTCCACTTTGAAACGAAAATGTATACAAGCGATAAAAGGAAAGAACTTTAATCCTACAAAACAACAGTTTACATGAAGTGTAAAAGAACAGTGTAAATAAACTGTGAGAGGAAAATTCAATTAGAGTGTGAAAGAACAGAGTAAATAAAATGTGAAATAACAGTGTAATTAGAGTGTAAAATAACAGTGTAAATAAAGTGTGTGAGAAAACTGTTGAACTAATAAATTGAAAAGTAGAAAATGCAAGTGTTTGAACTGTCCATAACATCATAAGATTAAAGATTTTAACTAACTGATAAACATATTCCTGATGGGGTTTTCTGTACCACAGATTTACATTATACGTATTTATATTGTGATCTAGTCTGTGGGAGCATCTTTCCTGAAAAAGAGTTACATCTAATTTAGTTTACCTTTGATTTACCTCTCCTTTGATTCTGATACAGGCTATTATTAAGTATTTCTGATTGAGATGAATTTATCAATAGATTTATCACTGAATCGAGTAGGCTATGTCTATCAAGCTTAAAGTATGGAGAAATTATTGCATTTGTGGAATAAAGTGTTTTTATTTCAACAAATTTCTATTTGATTAGATACAAATGTCTTCATTCTGGAATTTAGATAGTATTCTGGTAATTATTTCCAAAGTCGTATGTCCCCACGCACTAGTAAGGTTTGGTTGGGTGAAATGAGTTTTGATTGTTAAACAGTGCATTGACAATTGTCACAGAAGATTTTTCGAAGTGTTAAAAAATAGTGAAGAATACTTGATTTGTCCGTTGGAAATAATAACCAGTATTTTACCCAATAAAAATCGATACAGTAACAATAGTTAGAGAGCATACATTGATAAGCTAGTAGAAACTACTCTTCTAGGAAGAATCAATCTACATGCTATGACGTCATTAATTAGTTGTGGGGCCTGAAGTAATAGTAGGTCTTGGACGCAGGCAGGTCGAGACGTGGTTACAGCTGTCACGGTTAGAGCACATAACCTATTCATCCATTAGATTATATTAGATTAGACAAGGTTACTTTATTTTTTCTCTCCCCATCTTTTTAATGATGTACTTATTGTATGAATCAATAAAGATTGGATGACTCATTGGATTTTCATGTTTTATGAACGTTATGGCGGCAGATGAATTCGATGTGTTGGCTAATTTATTGCTTTTACGATTCATATCTAAAGAATCATCAATTCTTACGAATTCGTAGGTTATATGTTCTAGCCATGAAGGCTTTAACGACACAGTTCAAGCTAATTGGCTGAGGGCGATGCCCACATAAGCTCTTAGGCTTGTGCGTGAGTAATGAGTGAGAGGGATGATGATGAGAGATGACGACTACGTTTTAGATAATCGGGACCGACGGCTTATCGTCTCCGAAAGATGGGGTGGCCGTATCTATGTGATTGTGCTGTGGCCAAAAACTTTTGCCCCGATCGAGATTCGAACTCGGATTCTCTTGATTATTAGACCGGCG
Organism: Nilaparvata lugens; assembly: GCF_014356525.2. NCBI lineage: Eukaryota > Metazoa > Arthropoda > Insecta > Hemiptera > Delphacidae > Nilaparvata > Nilaparvata lugens. The sequence goes on along the minus strand of NC_052511.1, from coordinate 19,096,348 downwards.
CGTTATCACTTCCCGTCTCATACGCCTCTAAGGAATTGCACCTTTAGTTTCAATTTCACAATTACTCCTATATTTCTTCATTGATACTATCCACCATTCATGTTTGAATTACTCTTTAAATCTATTTCAACCACTTGACAATTAGCAGTCAGATTAGAAGTTTCTACAATTCTGTCAATATCTTATTTTTTATGTCACATTAGGAAAAGTGTTTGTAATGGGAGTGTAGAGATGTAGTATTAGGAAAAAATTACATTATGTGATCAGAAAAATAATTAGTTGTAAGATGACTTAGCAATGAAATGCTTGTTCCCAAACTCTGCTCTCATTTGATCATAGTACCACAGTTTGTGTATGAGCAGTGTTGTGATATGAATATATTTGCAGATGGCGACAGTTGCAATAAATAGCAGCCAAGAACCAGCGCCAGAGTGCAGCACTGCATTCGCTCCAACCGATAATGACTTCAGCCAACAACATTATTTAATCCCTGGCTACAATCTAATATTCATCAAAGAAGAAGGTAAGATATAACTGTGTCTTGTTAGTCATATCAAAGTAATGTATTTGACAACACCTACTTGAATCAAATAAGCTTTCAAATTAAGCTGAGAAACACTGTTCAAGAATAATTATTATTAAACGAAATGCAAATTAAATGCTGTAATTCACAACGAAGACTTCTGCTACTGCAAATATTGACAACAGGGTAAACAGGTAGATGGAAATTCGATGAGCGCTACTATTCAAGAAGTATTTGTCAGCCCGGGAATCGAACCCAGTACCTACTAATTGCTGGTCAGAAATGCTTATCCTAAAACCAAACTGACAATCTCTGGATAGCAGCATTCATTTTATACGAAGCCATAGCGGCCAGCCAGTCTACAGATAGAAATTACTGAGATATTGCAATTATTCAAATGTATTTTCCATCTGTTCAAGAATAGTTTGTTGTATATCTTCTCAAGTAATGTTGTATGTTTATTTTTGTAGATTCCCAAGATGGAGAAGACATTTCAGAAGAAGTTGACTTTGGCGCAGTGAAGAGTGAAGCAGAGATGTGGCCTTCTATCAGCGGCACTGCCAATGCAACAGAAGTGGGTGGACTGGATGCACATTCAATCTCTCCAGTGGAAAAGTGCACTGAGCCAACTGTGGCTGGCAAAAAGACCAAGCTCTACAGTTGTGCCGACTGCAGCTATGAAACAACATGGATTTCTGATTTGAAAAAACACATTAGAACACACACTGGGGAAAAACCATTCAGTTGTATCTTCTGTGATTATAAATGTGCCACTTCAGGCTATATGAAAATACATATCAGATCACATACAGATGAAAAACCATTCAGTTGTAACTTTTGTGATTATAAATGTGCCACTTCAGGCTATATGAAAATACATATCAGATCACATACAGGTGAAAAACCATTCAGTTGTGAATATTGTGACTACAAATGTGCATATTCAGGCAATTTGAAAATACATATCAGAACACACACGGGTGAAAAACCATTTAGTTGTAACTTTTGTGACTACAAATTTGCTTCTTCAAGTGAATTGAAGAGACACATCAAAAGACACACTGGTAAAAAACCATTTAGTTGTAACTTTTGTGACCACAAATGTGCTACTTCAAATGCTTTGAAGAGACACATCAGAACACACACTGGTGAAAAACCATTCAGTTGCGAATTTTGTGACTTTAAATGTAGTCTGAAATGTAACTTAAAATTACATCTCAGATCACATACAGATGAAAAACCATTCAGTTGCGAATTTTGTGACTACAAATGTGCTTCTTCAAATACTTTGAAGAGACACATCAGAACACACTCTGGTGAAAAACCATTTAGTTGCGAATTTTGTGACTACAAATGTGCTTCCTCAAGTGATTTGAAGAGACATAACAGACTTAAACACACTGGTAAAAAAGCCTGTGAAGAAATAATTCTGTGATAAATGTTACTTAATGTGCTGATTCATGTTCTTATAAGGCACATCATATTAATACGCACACCGTTGAAAAATAATTGTATAGTAGTTTTATTGACATTGTTTTGTTTCGCAATTGACATTTGTGTGATTGGTGTCAAATTCTCGTGCGCTCAATCATTTATTGTAACTTAATTGAGTACAATTAAATGACATGAAGGTTTAGCACTTAGCAGATTGAAACATCAATTGGGATTAATGATTGCAATTTTACGCAAATTGAGTCTATGTCTTTATCCATCTACCAGATTTACTTTTCTCTCCTTATATTAACTTATCCAGAAATATTAATTTGCAGAAATCAATGCAACAAGTTGGTGAGTTTCTAATGCTTTATCCTTAAAACTTGGTCTTGCAAGGAGCTCTCCCACTCTCGTTTAATGTAAAACATATTCATGCCTCTTCAATTGTAAATTCGTAAAATTTAAAGCAATCCACACATAATATTTTTCCAAATTAAAATTTTTATTAGTTTACAATATGATTTACAACATCTAAAGAATTTCTGCATTGTTACAATTCTACAATATATTCAATTATATAAATCACAAATTTATAAAATACATGGTAATCCCGTCCTGTCCCCAAACCTATGGATTGGGGTACAGTTAAGATTTAATTCACGAAAACGTCGACAACCCCAAAAGTAAGTCTTTAATTTGCACTAACCTTGGAACTGGCGAGGAAGTGGACTGTATCTCGTGTGTAGAAGTTACTGCTGACGATATCCTGTCTTTATGCGTAGGCCTATATGATATTGCACATATATCACGAAACGAAACGAGGTAATTGCGTTCAGCTCGAACGCCACGGAACGGAACGAAAAACGATGTTGACTTATCGACAACGCTTCTTGAAGTGACGGGTTGGAAGATAAACGGGGAGGATGAAGGAGGGGTGAGGGAGAGAGGTTATCTTGCCTCTTTGGGAGAGGGGGAAGGGGAGGAAAGCACAAACCAAATCAACCTGCAATCAAGGCTGCCGATCCTCCGTGAATCCACCATCTCCGCCCGCCTTGGAATGCCCCATTTCCAAGAACATAAACTCAAAAAAAAAAACTAAAATTTAAAAGTAAAAGAAAAACAAAACAACATGCACTGAACGGTAGAAAAGGAAAACGAAGGGAAAAAGAAATAGGAAAGGAAAACGGAAAACTTGGTGTGTGGGTTAAACTAATAGGGAAGTATGGGGGCAAGTTTCCTAACTGGCCTAACATACTCACCAGAGTTAGTTTTCACGTGAGCTGAGCGCACAACACCCTTAGCATCACTTATGATTTGGGTGACTCTACCTAACGGGTATGATAAGGGTGATGAATTGTCCTCTTTAATCCATACTAACTGCCCTACCTGAAGGTTTGTGTCACTCTCAAACCACTTATTCTTCTGTTGAAGAGTGTGGAGGTATTCACTCTCCCACCTCTTCCACAATCTCTGAGTGAAGCGATTAACCTTTTCCCAACGAGACAGTCTGTACTCGTTGACATCACTCACGTCAATTTCAGGAACCGCCAACAGAGGGCGATGAACAAGGAAATGTCCGGAGTCAGCGCCTCGTAGTCATCAGGATAATGAAGAGAGCGCATACAACGGTCTCGAATTGAGTATCGCCTCAATTTTCACCAACAGAGTGGAAAGCTCAACAATAGTTAGGACCGAATTTCCCACTTCACGAAACAAATGGAATTTCACATTTTTAATATTAGACTCACAGATTCCATTCATGAAAGGAGCATGTGGAATATTAAAACGAAATTGGATGCTTTTAGATGACATCGCATCACAGACGTTGGATTGATTTTCTGATGATCTGAGAAATTCAACAATTTCCTTCAATTGTCGCGCAGCACCTTTGAAATTCGTCCCTTGATCACAGAATATTTCTTTAGGCAATCCACGCCTAGAAACAAAACGATGGAGAGTGTTAATAAACTCTTCGGATGAAAGACTTGTAAGCACCTCAATGTGACAAGCTTTTAGGAGTTTAGTAAAATGACTATCTTTATGTATCATACAAGGATGCTTGGCTTCATATCCTAAAGCACTATTAACCAATCTGCCACCAACACGAATCACACTATCACAATCCAAGAATACAGACAATTTTTGGAAACTCTTATCACAAGGTTTACCCTCTTTCAGGCCCGGCCCCAGGGGTGGGCGGACCGGGCGGCCGCCCAGGGCGGCAGGTTTTGGGGGCGGCAAATTTAAAGGAACGGAAAATTTTAAAATACAAATAAATAATAGATTCATAATATAAAATGTGAATGGTGAAATTATATAAGAAGCTTTTCAACCTCGAGCTAATAAAGACTTTTCTAAGATCAACAATGTCCCAGGAACGTCTGAGTGGTCTAGCGAACATAAAATAGTTCAGTCCCCAGATCTTGAAGAATTGGTGAAGGAATTTCCTCATGCAAAGGTCAGACGAGTTCTACAGGTGTGTTAAACAAACTTGTAGAAATTGTAGTTCTAATTACTTAGCAATAGGCCTAATACTATGTTGCAGTCTACGTCTTAAGGCTGTGCAAAGGCTAAAAATAAACTTTCTTGTACTGGTGATATTTTTCAAAGTTTTTCGATTTGTACCAGTATATATCATTCTTAGGAAAACATTTTTCTCCAATCATTACTTGTTGAGATATGAACGCCTAAAGCTCAAATTTTTGGGACAGAACATTTTAAATTCGGTACGAGATGAATTCTTCATGGTATTGTAGATTGAATAAAACAAGAAAATTTTGAAACATTTTCTGAAAGTATCAATTTTTGAGAAAGTTATTCAATTTACAAAAAAAAACTCAACTAAACGCTATTTTTGGTAATTTTTAGTAAATTGAATAACTTTCTCTAAAATTGATATTTTCAGAAAATATTTGTCTTATTAAATCAAAAATACCATGAAGAATTTATTCTTTGAATTTTATGGATTTATCTCGTACCGAATTTGAAATGTTCTGTCCCAAAAATTTAAACTTTGTGCGCTCATGTCTTAAAAAGTAATGATTGAAAAAAAGTTTTTCCAAGGAAACTTTTTCATTTTGATAGCTTGATCCTTAGCGATCCTTGATCTTGTCCTTAAGCGCGCCTCTCCACTAGGAAATACTGACGTGCAACTGAAGTGAAGTGCATCTAACGGGTGATTCTCATACTACATAATCTCATGAGCTTATAATTATCATTGTGCGAAATATCACTGTGAGGACAATATAGATGGTGATAATGGTTGAAGCTAAAAATGAGGTGTTTTTCACAATACAAGGAACATTGTTGTCAGGTGTACCTGGAACTCTATATGAGATAGAGCGCTCTACCTGATATCAGATTGTAGAGCACAAAAATACGCCCAGAGGAATTTTGAATTATACATATAAATGGTAACAATCGGAAGATATTGTTGATCAAAAACTAAAATTCATCAAAATTGATTTTTTCTTCAAATTTCACTCATTTTTGAAAAATCATAACTCATTGGAGATAGAGAGTTCCGAATCATCTCATTTCATTCAGAATTCTATGATCTTGAAAAAAGGCAAGAGCAAATTATTCTAATCAGCAAATCGCTGAAAACTGGAAAATGAACCTAAAATACGAGGTTTTTGGGCCACTCTGTATATAGCACAAGGGAATTTTACATGAAGAATTTGGTTCTGAACCTCTCTCATTTATCCAAATAAAATATTAAAAAATCAGAACTACGATATAAATTGCAAGCACACCCCCTTTTTTATGTCTATATTGACTGGACTTAACTGTTCCCCAATATTTATATTTGTCAAATATTTGTTTAAATGTCAATAGATATATATTGTAAAACATATTTTTTTTAGAGTTTATTGAGACTTTGTGGTGTCACATCACAGCGGAGACACAATAGTAACGCTGGTTACACACTGGGCGGTTTATGCCGCGGCGGCGAAACTGCCGTCGCCGACTCGAAAAAAAGTCGAGCTTACACATTCAGCGGAAAAAATACCGCCAAACATCGAGCGGCAAAATTACCGCCACATATGATCAGTAGCAAAAATAATTCTTGTAGTTCTTCATCGCAAATGTGTTGTGACTTCTCTGTTTCATGAGTGTTCAGTTAATTGTATTTTGCACATTTTTTAAAAGTATATATTATTAAGTGTTTAACTCAAAATGGAAAGGCAACAACTTTTACCACTTTTGTTGTACCATCGAAGGAAAAGAGAAGACAGCAGAGAAATCGCCTTGTTTGGATTCATTGAAATGAACGTTTTTATTAAATCGACAGCGATATACAGCATATTACAGTTTTTTCCTTGTCATCCAGAGTTTCAAAATCCCCCCCTAATCTCCATACACACTTCCTTCCAAGCATTCCTTTTGCTTCTCGATCCTTAAATATGTCGAGGGTTTTGTCTCACAAAACTGGCCTCTGTTCTACAAATGATATTAACAACTCATTGTCTATTAACTTACTCATTTTCTCACATTCGTCAACCACAAACACTTATAACAATAAAAAAAATAAAATAAAACAGCTTACAAACTTTCAACAAGACACAATTTAAAAGGCTGATTTTCAAAGACCTCTGACTTGGAGCAACTGGGAAAGACGACTGATCAGCGGCGACGGTAGACAACCGCCAAATTTGTTAACGCCCATTTGGTCACGTACGCCACTGCGTAGACAAGAGCGGCAAAAACACCGCCAGCTGCAGTGGCAGTGGACGGCTGCACAGCTGCCGCCAACGGCAATATAACCGCTCGGCGTTTCTGCTGCCCAGTGTGTAAGCTTCCATTCAAGTCCATAGACTACTGCTCGAACGGCGGCGACGGCGAAATTACCGCCCCGGCAGAAGCCGCCTAATGTTAACCGGCGTTAGGCGATCGCTCAAGGAAGGGGTGGAACCCGGGATTAACAATTAAAGACGGGATACTTGCGGGGGGGGGCGGCAGTTGCCGATCTCGCCCAGAGCGGCAAAGTCCCTGGGGCCGTGCCTGAGGACATGAATCGACTATTATTTTTTCTTTGCCATTTTCAATTAATTAAGTTACTGTAATTGAAAAATTAATCAATATTATAATCAAACATTTCAATATATTACTTAAGAATTTTCATTCATTCTATCAATTTTGATGGCCATATAAGGAGAAGTGAATATATACGGTAACTTTGTTTCTATATTGCAATTATTATTTTTAAAATATAATTTTATTTATTTACTTGCTTAGATCTTTCTAATTTTCAATTCAACAATATGCTGGATAAATAAGGAAGGATATTATTTATCTAGGAATCAGCTACCATCATTAAATTTTATTTGATGAAGTAGGCTAATTTTGTAGCTTGATGAAAATAATAATCGAACCTGGCATTTGAAAAACTAAATCTCAATAATTATCAAAAGATCAATTTTGTCAGCCAAATTTTGTTCATTCCAGCATGGTCGTAACAGCATATTTTATCATTTTATCAAAATTTTAGTCTCGTAATTCATCCATCAAACAAATTTATTCCTAGTAAATTAATATAATTCGCAATGTATGAAACTCGTGATTGAAATTAAAAATTCGCGGTTAAGTAGGAATAGGAAGTGATAAAAAGGTAACAGCTAACAAGAACCGCTATCCATCCGCTACAGTAGCGGTTACCAGGTTTAGTTGGTAGCTTTGTCTTATCACTGTTTCCGCTACCAAAGTCTGCTAGTGAAATTCGCGTTTCTTAGGCGACTCGATTGAGTAATAGCTGTGTACAGTCATGGCAAAATGGAGAGAATTGGCAACGTTTTTCTTCTATCTTTCTTCACTGCCATTATAACGTGGACCTCACTATATGATTTACTATTGATAAGGGGTTGCTATATGCTACTGCTACTTGAAATTTCAACTTCTCCCTTCCTATTTGGCTTTCTCATTTCATGAAGTTCCTACCTGCAGCTTTGTCAGTAGCTCTTTGTAGGTGAGCCTTCGAGCACTTTAAAAAGCCAATCACTCAAGACTGAGCAATTAATTATACCACTTTTGTAGCGTAGTTACATACTCCTTTTCAAAGCAGCTCTATTTAGCAAAAGCCAGTGCTACCAAAATCGTGGAGTGGAACAAAAAAAGAAAAATGAACAAGAAGATTTCGAGTTTGTAAGCTGCTTTGCTTGTCGCTTTTGAGTGACGAATCATTTTCTGAACATTTTGTTTGTGATCTTTATAATTATTTTAAAATATTAATATATTGTAAGTAATTTAAAAAAAAGTATTTTTCCAATCCTGCATTATTTATTATTTTACTAGGATTATGTACTCAATGTATATTCAAATTTATCATGACTGTGCATTTCAAAATATAACCTCATTTTTATGATTCTTCATAGAAGTGTTATTTTATATTTTTGATGTATGAATATAATGATCAACTAATTGTCTTTATTATTTTTCAAATAATTTTTTCAATGTTGAATTGGTAGTTATAATTGCTATTCTCACATTTAAGTTTAGTTGCTAGTTGATTTGATATTTTTTATATTGAGATTGATTGGTAGACTTAACGTACTTTATTTATTTTTTAATAAATATTATGAGTACTGTTTCTTTTAAAAACTCGAATTCAGGTATTTTAATAGTAAAATTTAATAAGTGCAAAAGTTTATTAGGTAAGTAGGCCTACAGTTTCTTCTAGGTTAGTGGTCTGAATCCGGCGAAATATTTGTTGTCCATTCAATTCTTTTAAAGCCTAATTCTGTAGGCTGGCAAAGCAAGAATTTTAGAACTTGGTCATGATTAAAACTCTGAACATTAGGCTAATTTGTTAACGGTATTACAGTATTAGAAAATAAATCTACTTAGCTTATGAATGACTAGCACAAGGTACAATCAACATAAACTAAAGTTTAATTTACTTCAGAATTGACTTCGATCTAGACACACAAATTCATTCAAAAGTTTTTGAGTAAGTTATATTTCTGAACCCAACCAACCATGTTTATAGACCAACCTAAAATTATCTGAACGTAACCAACCTTTTTTTTAACTCAACCAATCTTTTCTTATGTTGATATTTTATAAAAATATTCACTTTCAGAACCCTCTTTTAAAATGGCGGAAACATTCGCAGCAGTGGAAGGAGGACAAGTTGTCAAGATGGAGGTAGATTACTCTGACACATGCGACGAAAAAATTCCGCTTTGCAAGAAAATGGCTGCAGAAGGAAAGATCCACGACGCTTTGGACGCACTTCTATCTTTAGAAAAGCAAACCAGAACAGTGAGTAATATAATAATTATATATTACTATTCCATTATTATAATTTACAGTTTTATCAGATTAGAAGTAGTCTTCAAAGGCTTGAAAAACTTCTAAAATCTCAGATTAAGGAAATTTACCACTTTCAAGAATGGTTGTCCTAGAACTTAGTTTTATTTATCCATAACAGTAGTAGGCCTAAGCATATAATAGGTTCAATACATGTTGAAATTCATAAATCTCTCACTGTACCTTTTATACCTTCTGCTTCATCCATTACCCACACTTGTGGATCGATGGCGTCAAAAAACTCAAAACATGCAATTAACCACATAATGTAATCATTCAGATCGCAGCGATCCAGTGACCGCTTTCAGTATTTACTTACTCACTCCTTGGCGCTACAGCTCATTTAGAGCCTTGACCTCCTTCAAAAAGCCTCTCTATTCGTCTTTAAGCCGCTTCCAGTAACAATCCAATTTATCACCCATGAATTCATTTACACTGTAATATGCCTTGTCACTCAGCTTCTTCCGGACAGTTCTCCTGAAGGCGGCCTCATCCAATTGCTTCACACTATTAGGTTGAAGAATTTCAGGTCAGAAATCCTGTAACTAGCCTGTGATCGGTGGAGGCGTCTCCTGGGGACATCCAACAGCTCACCAAGGTAGAGCTGTTGTAGTGGATGTCACTACGGGCAGCTAGAGTATGTTGTATTTTCTTGACATACATCAAGCACAGGAGGATGTAATGGCTAGAGACCGTCAGTACATCAAGGCGAGCAAATATGGGCTTACAGTGGGCAAGATGGTCGTTGCCTGTTATGATTCTTACAGCCCTCTTTTCCAGCATCAGAACATCAGCAACCCATGTCGAATAAGAGTCCCACGAAAGGTGTAACAGTCGAATAACATATATTCTACATAAAATTTGCAACAAAAAATTCCCAACAAAATTTTCTCACATCGATCTTTTCCAATTTCATTCATATAGTTCGTTCCTTTGATTGATGTTTTTGAACTTTCTATGAGCGTTCAAACCAAATTAGGCTTTCATGAATCTTATTTGAAATTTCTTCCTAACTCTTCCCAACCATATCCTTAGAATTAGATTTTGACTCATAGTTTTCTATTTATTTATTTTTATTTATATGGGAAAATTTTAGTTCCCTACCATTCGTAGAAACAAAATCGCGGGATATGAAAAATTTTACCAATTCGCTTACTACTTTCATGAGTTATTATCTTACTTGTCTACTAAGTTGCAGTAGTCTTGGCTCATTTGATGGTACCAGAAATGGATCAAGCAATCTTCCAACAAGATGGTGCTCCACCTCATTTCGCAAATCATGTTAAGCATATTACAAAATGACAAATTTCATGGCCGTTGGATTGGTCATGGAAGTGATTTTTTAGATTGGGGTCATTCCATGTCAAATCAACACACTTTGAATAAAAATTTCATCTTACCATCTCAGATTTTGATGAAATTTGGTACACTCACTGAGGGTCCTAAAACTAAGAAAAATACCAAGTTTGAACATTTTTAGACGAACGGTTTTCAAAATATGACTATGTCAACTTATCGAAAAAACGCCAAAAATCAGTAAACATTCTTTTTTGAAATCGCTCTAGCAGCGGTCCTAATCAAGATAGAGGGCTGGGAATGGTGTCATTTTGCAGCATTTTCTATGCTCTTTCTTTTGATATGCAACACTATGAGGGTTATTCTAAAAAAAATTTGTCAAAATACTAATTAAAATTTAAATTAACATTTTTTTCAAAAAGTACATAATTGAAAAATTCCAAATTTTCACAACTATTTAGAACTATTATTGATATAATGGTGCAATATAAATGTGGGACAATAATGGGTTCATTGTCAAAAAAATATTTCTAAAGTTCGTTTTTCAAAAATCACCTTATCCTACCTACTATGTAATACTTTTTTTGCTGTAACTTATTTTGTGTTTAAAAATACAGAATGTTTCTTTAACAATGCAAACTAGTCCTTTGTAGCTAAACAGTATGATTATAATACCTTCAATGTTTCATTCTAAACTTACATTTTAAATATGAATAAATACTAACCTGAAAGCAAAATTTAGTCTTGCATTGAAACCAATATGCCCAAGAAATGTCTTTCTTCACTTCACTGATTTAATTTTATTAAAGCCATTTGTGTTTTGTTGATGTCATTTTCTATCAGACTATATGTTCTTCCAGTTGGAGTAGATGGATTCACCTTGTAAAGAACATCCGCGACTGATACCCACAAGACATCCGCATGTTTAGGATAGGAGAATGATTTTGCTGGTCCACATGGATGTAGGAAAGTTATTTTCACTTCATCAAGTTCTTCATTTTTTTCTAAAATGTAACCAAGCCACCAGTTTTTGTCATACACAGCTGTGACATAGCCTGATATGTCCTTCAACTTTGGTTTGTCAGGTGTTGTTGTAACCTCTTTTTCCCAACCCAGTACATCATTTGAAAAGCTTTTTACAAATACCTTTGACTCAGAGATAGGAATGAATGCATGAAATCCCTGGGTTCCTTTTATTGTCAATGCTTTTTCAAAACGAGTTTTCAAGAAGGAATCTGAAGCCGTGTAATCTTCTTGTGATGAATAGGCAAAATCTACCTTAGTTATATTACTTACTGCCCATTCATACAGGTCTCGAGGGGTTTGTATCTGTTTGTCATATGGCCTTTGCAAACTTGCACGAGCTGCCAGTCTTTTAATTGTACCTCCTACTCCGTCACAAGGTCCTTTTCCATGTGCTGTGGCTGAAAAGTGCCACTCAGCTTTAATCTTGAAATCCTCCTCATGTAGGCATAGATTAAGAAAATTCTTCTTATTCTTATACTGAGCTGCAGAACCGTCAGAAAAATAATAAATCTTTTTTGGAAGCACTTGAAACTTGTTTCTTAAGTATGAAGGTGTATACAGCAATAGTATTGTGCTCCAGACAATCAGAAACAATGACAAAGCTCAGATGCTCAATTATGTCTTCCTTTCTGTAGTATATGACAAAAGGGTGTATAGTAATCTGTTGGCTTGTCCAGTGGTAACTCTGCGCTTCATCCTGTAGAACTATACTGTAATTCTCTGAGAAATCACATGTAACAATAAATTCTGATTCACTAAGAGTATCTTTTTTGGAGTTGAGGAATGCTGTTTGTTGCTTAGCAATGAAGTCATGCTTGATCAAAGAGGCCATCTTACTACAAAATAAAACAACAAATTCTTCAGAAGATTTCTGGACTATTTCCAGATTACACCGGTCAACTGACACCCACTGTCGGAATTGAACTTCTTCAATCAAATTTTCATCAAATGAATTTTGTAACATGTTTCGTATTGCTGTCTCTCCTGGGCAATATTGACAATCTCCCATATTACATTCAATTGTTGATGGGTTACAAATCATTAATGCGATACATTGTTTGTAATTTTGTATCTCACCATCTGTAATTGTCTTCAGTTTTGTATTTTCTATCATCAACTTGACGTTTTGGTGAGTTGTGCAGACACATACTGAATGTGTACCACTCTGTCCAGCTAATATGCAATATTTAGGTCTCAACTCAGCAAATTTAGAGAAACCGATTTTGATCGTTGGGAACTTATCCTTGAAAAGTGTGTATGCCTCTTTCAGATTACACAAAATAAGTCTTTTTGATTTATTTCCATTTGGTTTTACAACTGTAACACAATCTTTGATACCAGGCATTAACCTACTAACTTCATCATTTTCATAAAATGAATGTACTGCAGTGACTGTATCTATTGGTAAACCTTTACCTGGTTTTGGGTTTGGACCTTCCATAAATCCTTTTTCTTTCAACAGATTTTTTGATTGTCGAACAATGTAATTAGGAGCATTAAATTCCTTCATTATTTTTCGTATACTCCAAGTTTCAGGCAAACTTGTAAGAATCATTAGCTTTTTTGCTCTGCTATTGCAATTTAAAAAATTAATTTTCAAGTTTTGCAGAACTAGTTCATTAATATCAGAATCACTATCTGATGAAGTTTCAGCAGCAACAAATAGTTTTCGTTTCATTGATGAGGAGATTTTCTGTACTTTTTTTTGTTCTAGCATAGTTCTTAGAAGAAATTTTCTTTTTATTGATTGGGGACTCACCTAGTTCATGAAGTGAAGCGTTTAATGTTTGGACGACTGTTGATGTTGCAGAGAAGTTTGGGTCATTGTTTGTTATGTTTACCTCGGGTCCGGACGAATCTTCTTCTTCTTCTTTTTCTTCTTTTTTTCTTCTTCTTCGGCTTTTTTCAACTTTGTTAGGTTTTTTCTACAACTATCACATATCACAGAGCCGTTGGGTATTTCTGGTAATAATTCAATCATTCATGATGTGGTACTTCTTAATTTTTTTCTGTCTCTAATAGAATGATTTGGTTTCTTAAATGGATTACAACACTGCACTCGAATAACACTGCACTTATTAGAGTCCATTATGATGAAATATAAAATAATAGTTTGAGTATAGTTTTGTTAAATTGAATTATATAGCTCAACTTTCGATTAATATGGTACGGTATATAAAATCTTTTCACTGAATGTCCACATTGAATGAAGACACAACTGCATTCATCAACAGCTAGACATTGAATGAGGCTACAACAACAAGCAGCTACCGTACGCAAGTAGCAAATAACTGAGCATGTTCCAACATGCTTTTAGCCAGTACAGACAGGCCCGTGAGAGAGAAAAATGTTGTGTCATTTACAAAATGAGTAATCACTTATTGAAACTAATCAAAACAATTAAAACTAATTTTCTCCTGCATATCATGAAATAATATTATAATACTTGGATATTGTGTTATTGGTAGCCTACCGTACTTATTATATGCTTTGTTATCAAAATAATACCTTGAGTGGATATAAAAAATAGTATTTTAAAAAAATTGAAATACGACATTCCATGCAAATGATATTATAACTGTTATGCTAGAAAAGAGTGATTTTTAGGAAACAGCCTCTAGATAATTTTTTTTTGGCAATGAACCCATTATTGTCCCACATTTATATTGCACCATTATATCAATAATAGTTCTAAATAGTTGTGAAAATTTGGAATTTTTCAATTATGTACTTTTTGAAAAAAATGTTAATTTAAATTTTAATTAGTATTTTGACAAATTTTTTTAGAATAACCCTCATAGTGTTGCATATCAAAAGAAAGAGCATAGAAAATGCTGCAAAATGACACCATTCCCAGCCCTCTATCTTGATTAGGACCGCTGCTAGAGCGATTTCAAAAAAGAATGTTTACTGATTTTTGGCGTTTTTTCGATAAGTTGACATAGTCATATTTTGAAAACCGTTCGTCTAAAAATGTTCAAACTTGGTATTTTTCTTAGTTTTATGACCCTTAGTGAGTATACCAAATTTCATCAGAATCTGAGATGGTAAGATAAAATTTTTATTCAAAGTGTGTTGATTTGACATGGAATGACCCATTGGCCACCCCGATCACCAGATTTAACTGTTTATGACTACTTTTTATGAGGTTACTTGAGAGAGAAAGTTTATAGGCTAGGCTACCCATAAATTCAATAATGATGTGGAACTAAAACGATCAATATAAGAGGAACTTCTCCGGATGCCACGGAGTTTCTTTGTAGGAGCATACTAATTATTTCTTAAGCGCTGTTATCAGTGTGTTGCTGTGGATGGGTTTCAATTCCAATAATTTTGGAATTTCAAGGTTTTTTTATTAGTCCTTGTCCTAGTTGTTTTATTCAAAAGTTATATTGCCCTAAAGTGCAACAATAAAAATATTTTATAAAACCAATAACACCTTTTTAATATTTTTAAAGTATAGTTTTTCAATATGCTGCCATTTTTTTCTACAAAGGATAGGGAGTTGAAATTCTCTCAGAATATTTTTAGAACCTACTTTGTAAACTGTGTAAATTTAAAAAAGTTCGGTAAATGAATGGGCACGTAATATAAAATCAAACGTGTTAACCTCTTCGTGGGAAACCCGGTATAGTCTTCGCTGTTACACCTTTCGTGAGAAACCTTGTATTTTCTTCTAGATATTTATTTGTGAACTAATTACGAATAACAATCCCAAAGGTTAGACTCTAACATATTGTTATTTTGTGTTAATAGGGAGCAGATATGGTGTCGACTAGCAGAGTGCTTGTTACTATCTGTCAAATTTGCTACCTGGCTGTCTTTGAATTCAGTTTTTAAACTACTTTTAAACTATAATTATTGTTCTCTTGTGTTTAAAGGGAGCAGATATGGTATCAACTGGTCGAGTGCTGGTAGCCATCTGTCAGATCTGCTACCAAGCCAAGAACTGGAATGCGCTGAACGAGCACATTGTTCTTCTCACTAAGCGTCGCTCGCAGCTGAAGCAAGCCGTCGCCAAAATGGTGCAGGAGTGCTGCATCTATGTGGACGCCATGCCCTCCAAGGAGCTCAAACTCAAGCTGATCGATACTCTGCGCACCGTCACTGAGGGGAAAGTGAGTACTGTGCTTCTTAAATTCATTTATCCAACTCATAATATTGTATAATTATAACTTCTGATATGGCTCAAAAGGCTTATGCCCAAAACTGTTCTTATTCCAATTATACATAGGTATAGGTTACAATATCATTCTCAACTATGAATGATTGGGAAATGAACAACAGGCTTAAAGCCCAAAACTGTTCCTTCCCAAATTTAGATAGAAATACATTTAATAAATCTCATAAATTTATACAATTTATAATGTAGGTTTGTGTCACATTTTATACACATTCACATTTGTATCACATTCGTAAATGTGTCATATATTCAAAGATTTACAGTCCTAAATAAAACAAATAAATTCTACTCACTTACATTTCACACTCAATTCAATTCATTCTTTATTGTCATGAGCATTTTACACAATACATGGATATCGTCAGGTAATAAGAGCAACTTGAAAATGACCTAAGTTATGGTCGAAACTAGTCTTTGTAATATTTTAAATAATAAAGGGTACTACAAGTTTTCATATTGTTCTTATTAATATAAGAGGAAATATCACAAAACAATCACTGTCATATATATATTAGATACTCATATATAGATTATACACAGATTATACACTTCTTCACCTAGCCTATTTATTTTATCTATTCATTTATTGTGCAAAACTCTATAGGCCTAATCATAATATTATTATGACCATGGAGTAAAAACTAGGCTGAGCTTGTACAATTTCTCTCCCAAATTCTGATGAAAAGTTCATGCTCTCCAAACATGTAATGTTGTTACACAGAAGAACGACTTCTTATTTACTTTCTGAGTAGTTGTGAAGGTGATATTGTGGTAGTTATCCATACAGAATGAAAAGACTAGATGTTGTCTAACCTCAGATTTATAAAAAAATCTAGATACCAGTTTCGGTTGTTACACTATTATCAGTTTACCAGAGATTGATAATGGTGTAACAACCGAACCGGTATATCGATTTTTAACAAATCTGTGTTTGGCAGCATCATGTCTTTTTATTCAGTACTTCTTATTCATTTCACCGCTTGTTTCAAATCAAATTCAAATCTTTATTTGTCCCACAAAAAAACATAATTACTATGATAAAAATGATTATAAAAGAAAAAAGTAAAATACAATATAAAATAGGAAAAGAAAAATACCATTAAATAGATGTTTCATCCATTTATTACAAAACATGTAGTGAGATGCCAGTTATAAACGAAGTGGAAATCTTTTGCATTGAGTGACAGTTTTGGCACTTCCATTTCCACAGCCTTCTATAGTAGATCTAGTTATCCCGGTAATCTGAACTGATATTAATTGTTGATAATGAATAATGATCAATTACCTATAGGAGGCTATTATCTCCAGTAAGAAAATGTATCTTATAGCGACTTAAGAGCAGCTGACCTCTTTCTTGTGACTGAACCATCTATGACAACAGAGTTATCAATGGAGCAAATTTTTCAATTTTATATTATCTTTCCAGGTAATAAGATTCATGTTCTTCATTCGAATGAAACAATTTTCTATAATTTTTCCAGGCGACCATTTTTATATTCTCAACTTTTATTTACAGATCTACGTTGAATGCGAACGAGCTAGACTAACTTACAAACTCGCGATGATGAAAGAAGCAGAAGGAAATGTCCTGGAAGCTGCAAATATCATTCAAGAGCTACAAATGGAAACTTATGGATCAATGGAAAAGAAAGAGAAGGTTATTAAGTTATTGATTTGTATTTATTCTGTGAGCTTTCGAGTGAATCCATAATGAATGGATTTTCTCAATTAATCATTTGTTCATATTCATTGTACCCGAAACCATAGAGAGAAGGAAGCATAAGCTATACCTATAATAGTTTATGCTATCAAAATAGAATAATAAAATTAAACTTATGCTATACCTTCTTTATGCAGGAACTTATAGGCCTATAATTGACATTGTCTCTTTACTGCTGAAGGCTGTACCTATTAACATAATGTTTTATTATTTTAATTTGATAGATAATTAGGTTTTCAAATTATAAACTTTAGGTACTTGTATTCATATTATTACCATTATACTTGTAGTCATTCAAATAAAAGAATATAATAATAATTTATTTATGAAGAAAGGGACTTCACCTTCCCGCAAAGGACTCCCCACCAACAAAAGCCATACGAATTTACTTTAGTATTTATAAAGAATTATTAATAACTCTAATTGAATTATTTTATTATTATCAATTATCAATAATTATTTGTTTGTTGAACTATATTTTCAGGTTGAACTCATCCTCGAACAGATGAGGCTCTGCTTAGCAAAGAAAGATTACATAAGAACACAAATTATTTCAAAGAAGGTCAATGCCAAGTTCTTTGAAGACCCCAACACTCATGAATTGAAGTTGAAGTATTATAGGTGAGTTAATTTCTCATTTCATTTTGTACTATTTGCTGATCGCCTATTAAAGAGGCATATGAATTTGTCAGTAGCTTGAAATACTGTAATTTCTTATTAAACTCGCAGCATCACTATACGTTTTATTCGTGCTAGGCTGTGATGAGAAAAGAGTTCTCCATCAGAGTAACCACATTCATTTGAAAGGTTTTTCTCAATTTTAACTACAATTCATCCCCAGTACATAAGTTCAGATAATTATACTGACAATGAGGTGTAAATGGTAAGACCAGAACTCTACTCCTCCTTATAATACAAAATACTAGTAAGATGTCTGTATTAGTTTCATCTGCTTCAAGTATTATGCGGTTGGATCACCTCACCGTTACTGAATTCATCCCTACATCCATCAATAAAGCAGAGAGATTGAAAATATGTTTTTCTACAACTGCGCGTAAAAAAATAGCTATTAGGCTTGGTAGTGGGATAATAATTGAATCTTTAAAATAAGGTCTACAACTTATACGGATGGACTCTTCCATCATTACTTTGTCAATATTTGCATTCTTAATATCTGTGTTGCCTGGAACGAACTACCCCAAACAGTGTAACTGATTACTGAATTCAATTCAACTGTGTTATACATTTAGGTCAGGCAACTAAATAGTCACCTTTTGTGTGAACGGTGCTGTTTATTAATGTGACAAATTTTTCCTCTCGGGCAACTAAATAGTTGCCTCGATGTAGACTATGTCAAACACAACTATGTATATTCAACAAGTTTATTGAAACACTAAAAAATTATCAAGTTCCCTGTATTCTATCACAACACAACTACTTTTAACTCTTCGACCCATTTTCAATTGTAAATTTAAAGAAAAGTGATTATTCAACAAGTTTGTATAATTTTCAGGCTAATGATAAAGCTGGATCAACATGAGGGATCGTACCTGGCTATCTGCAAGCATTATCGCGCCATTCTGGACACACCTGTGATACAGGCCGATGAGAAGCAGCGCCATCTTGTTTTGCAGAACGTTGTTCTCTATCTGATACTGTCACCGTTCGACAACGAGCAACACGACCTCACTCACAGAGTGCTGCAGGACAAAACATTGGCCGAAATCACTACTTATAAGTGAGCGAAACTGATAAATGTATTCATTAATGTCGAATCACTATAACATCTTCCTCAAAATATGTACTGCTTCATTCATTAAATAACCCTTATATTTAGAATGCTTATGTATAGGTAAGCATATGGATAGATAAAGAGCTCATTGATGTTATTTTAGAAAAATCATCGCAGTAGAATGGTACTAATGGGTTTCCATGGAAGCTGGCAAACCTTTAAATCTATTGGGCCATATGAATAAAGTTGAGCATTTGCTTATACTTCTAAAATATTGAGCATATGCTTAATATTCTATGAATAAATATGAGCAAAACCTTTTGCTCATGCTCATCAAAAAAATAGAGCATTTGCTCAAAAGGAAAAGCTTATGCTCAAAATTGTATGGATAAACTAGAGCATTTGCTCAACTTTTGAAGCAAATGCTTCAAAAAAGGTGAGTCTAGTCTGGGGCAGCTTTTCACCTTTTGCTCAAAGTAAAATGGCTCAACGAATTCGTGTGAGTAAGAGGAAACTATACCAGATAGGCCTACGTTCACAACCAATAGTTGAGAACTATAAAACTCTTTTTAGATTCAACCATGATATATATCACCATTATTCCTACAAAAGAATAAAATAAAAAAGATTGTTATCCGATATAAAGATATCCATCACAGAATAGGAAATATGCATTTAAGAAGATTAGAGTGTAGACGATTATAAGAAGGCTATTGAAATTATAAGATTATTATAGAGATGAAATTTTTTCACGCTATTATTTCAAAATTCAGAACTCAACTAACCTAAAACTCAATTCATAGATAAGAGAACAGAGCAGACGACCAAACACAAGCGGTATCTATACTTGCATATTTAGCGCTTACGTGAGTAGCACATTCTAATCTTTCACTATAAAAACAAAGAAAGGCCACTAAGGCGAATCAGCTGATGAAAAATCATTAAAATACGTGAGCATTTCCTCCAGAGTTCAGGAGTATAAGGTGAAGCTTATTCATATAAAAATGAGCAAATGCTTATGCTTCTACCTAATGCTCATGAGCAAAACCTTATGCTCCATGCTCATGTTCATGTACATATGCTCTGTTTTTATTCATATGGCCCATTATCCTTGCGATATCAACCAGCCACTATGTTTTGAGGGTGAAGTATCGTTATTGAAAAGAGTGTTGTGTGAAGTTCTTGTATTGGAAAGTAGAAAATCAATATGATTGGATGAGTAACTTTGTTATGTTTAAAATAGGTACGTTTTGATAGTAGAAGTTCAACTTGCTTCGAAGCATGTGTCATTTTCATTTCTTCTTAGTAGTTATATTTTAGTGTTGATTTGTCTATATTCTTTCAAGTTTGGATTTCAAGCTGAGGTTTCAAGCTCCAACATAATGAATTGGGTTACCTAATAGAATGCACCTTCTTCTTCCATAAAGTACGGCAGAATGCATTTACGCATAGATAGAATGCATTTAGTGTGGGACTCTTTATTCCTGAGTTGAGAACCCAGCCATGCAGGAGCGTCCTGCGTAGACATGCGTCCCCGGCATAGCCACACTTTCAACACATTCCTCAAGACTGGCATCCTCGCAGACAGAAACTCGCTGCAAGTAACCTTCTGTCTCTATTTCCCCTGTCTATAAGCCACCTATCCACTCCAAATACTAAGAAAACTGTGCATTATTAATTTCGGTTAATTCACATAAACCCTATCAATCTATTATACATAGGATACTTATGATAGTTTGGATTTTACTTAAGATTTTCAATGTAATCATATACAACGATCACTGTTTTTTCTTGCAGGGAACTACTGAACCTATTCACGAACCCCGAGCTGATCAAGTGGTCGGGTCTGGTGGAGGCCTACGAAAAGGAGCTGAAGTTCGGTTCGCAGGATGTGGTCGCCACCGAGGTGTTCAAGCCGACCAGCGACGACGGCCAGAAGCACTGGAAGGACCTGAAGAGTCGCGTCGTCGAGCACAACATCCGCGTCATGGCCAAGTACTACACGCGCATCACCCTCAAGCGCATGTCCGAGCTGCTCGATCTGCCCGTCGATCAGGCCGAGGAGTTCCTCAGCTCCATGGTGGTCAGCAAGACCATCCTGGCCAAGACCGACCGGCCCGCCGGTATTGTCAACTTTACCGCTATCAAGGTATGTATTCAAGCTGGTATTATGTACGGTATTATTGGGGTGGAGCCTCCTCGTATGCAATGGGTAGTTTCTGGAAACACGCTAATTAGTAAATTGTTCCAGTTCTAGTGGTAGCTTGTTAAATGTCACGTGAATGGTGCAAAACCACTTTTTCTCATGGCACGCCACTTCAAAATCTTCGTTTCGAACTTTTGAAGTCAATTTTCAGTTTACTAGCTGCGTTTGTCGTTTACTAGCTGCGTAAATGAACAAAGACTGCTGTACTAACTTACCTTCTAGCAAAGTGTGCACTTCTTCCATAGACATCTGTTGTTTTAGGAGTAAGTTTGAGTTTTTTTTCACGTTTTAAAATTTTCAATTATTAATACAGTATTTTCCAGTTATTAGTGATGATTTAGTAAAGTATTCTTATTTAATTTGGTTTTCAACTTTCCTAAATTCTAAATTCCTAGTTTATAAATATTTTGGACTCAAAATATATATACATATACTTATATTTATTTTTTGTAAAGCTTTTTTGTATTTTGTTTTTGGCAAATAAAAATTGGACAAAAATAGTAAACATAACCTATTTTTGGACAATTTCTATCTAAATTTGGGAAATGAACAGTTTTGGGCTTCAAGCCTGTTGTTCCTTCACCAATCATTCATAGTTGAGAATGATATTATATCTATCAATGTATAAATAAATAAATTCATCACTCTCAAATATTTTATACAGAAGAAATTAATCATCAATGGTTATCAAAAATAATTTTTTTGGTTATGTATTCTGTGGCTATGCCAAGATAGACCATGGATCTAGACGGTTCATCCTATCGACCAATGAGAGCTCTACGATGTGGTAAATTGTGAATGCACCACGGTCAGGAGGTGAGGCAGGATTTCCTTACCGGTAACTGGATTTTGGAACATTTACTGTCAAAATGGTTCCCGTAGCACGCGGGCCTTTTTATCGCTAGTCACAATTTACCACTTCGAACCATTCACCGTGTTCTCAGAACATAAACATTGTCAACTTCACCGCTATCTAGGTGAACTATACATTATATTCAATCTGTTCTTATGTACGGTATTATAGCTTGTAGTGGTGCCTCCTCGTATGGAGCCAGTGGTGATAGCGCTACAAGCCATAATCAAAACCTTTCACAGGCGAGATTGTCGCTATCCAACTGGCCTCATTTTTCAAGATTTGCAAGTTTTTGATATACAGCTATATTTTAGACAGCTCTATATAAGAGTTCTACAGGGTGGGTGAAAAGTCTGAGAACGGCTTAATATCTCATACACAAAGGTAATTTGACGGTGGGTGTGATTGGGGATCCTAATCGAATTGAAAATACTACTTTACTATGACTTTAAAATCTTGTTCGCCATCTTGTATCCGCCATTTTTAATGCAACTTTTTTTTTAAATAGGAAGGTTGTCATACGATACATGATTTCAATAGAGAATTTCAAGACAAAATTAATTGCGAAAACTGCACATCGATATATCAAACCGTTTAAAAGATATGGAAGATATTCACATTATTAATCAATACCATGCAAATCAGAAATGAAATACATAGATGGAATTGATTAATAATATGTATATCTTCTAAACGGTTTGAGATATCGATGTGCTGTTTTCACCGTTCATTTTTTTCTTGAAATTCCGTATGGAAATCATGTATCGCATGACCACCTTCCTATTTGAAAAAATAAAGTTGCATTCAATATGGCGGTTCCATAAATCGGCTTGGAAAGACTAAGTGGGGTATTGGAAAATGCCTTCAAATACACTGACAGACTTATTTTATGTGCAGACTTCAATTTTGATTTCATGAGTGATGATAATAATATTAAAGGGTTAAAAGAGCTTCTAGTTTCATTTGGTCTCAGGGTGGGTTTCAATAGTATAACTAGGCCCAATGCATTAAATGGAGGGACATGTATTGATAACATTGTAACTACGATTCCTGAGAATTCATTTACATGTGAAGTTGTGAGAACATGGTTTTCTGACCATTGGGGTCTGGTTATCAGGAATACTCTCTCCACTAAACAGACGAAAGGAAATATTAATAAAACGAAGACAATACGGCACATAAACGATAATAACATTTCAGTTTTCCAAAATATTTTATTTGAAATGAATTGGACTAGTTTGTATGTAGAGAATAATTTAGAATTGAAAACGTCATTCTTTCTAGATACATTGAAAAAAATAGTAGATACAGCTTTTCCATTGAAAATACTTAAAATTAAATCAACTGCTCCCAAACCCAGTAAGGTTTACAATCTAGAACTGCTCGCTATAAAGAACACCTGTGATCTGTTGTACAGCGCTTACCTTGTTACTGGTAATAATGACATAAAAATACAATATAAGAGAAACAAAAAAAGAGTTTAGGGACAAACTAGAGACTATCAGAAGAAATAAGAATGACAAGATAATTTCTGAATCAAAGAACAAAAGCAAGGCAATCTGGGATGTAATTAAAAAACAGTCTAGTAAATCATTGTTGGTGAAAAACAAAAGTCCATTAAGTTCAGACCAGTTCAATGAATTCTTCATAAAAAATATTAGTAAAGTTGTTGCTGAGGTTGAAAGTAGGAATTCAGCAAGTAGACCAATTGATTTTTTAAATTCTGGTTACTGTAAACCTTCTTCTAAGTTTGAATCTGAATTGATTGAAAAAGACGATGTTATTCGTGTTCTTGGGAAAATGAAAGCCAGCAATAGCACAGATGTATATGATATAAGTCCAAAAATGCTGAAAATGGGTTGTGATTATATTATAGATCCTTTGATAAATTTAGTGAATAGTTCAATTATTGATGGTGTTTTTCACAGACTTTAAAATTGAGTAAAGTCTTACCTGTCCATAAAAAAGGTTGCAAATCCGACTTAAATAACTTCAGGCCGATAAATATAACCACCACTGTGTCCAAAGTTCTTGAGAGTGTTTTGAATATGCAAATAGTAAACTACTTTGAGATTAATGGTCTTTTTAGTAACTCTCAGTTTGGGTACAGAGTGGGGAGAAACACAATTAGAGCTGCTGAGGATCTCTATAAGGATTGCTTGGACTCCTTAGAGAATAAGTGCTTCACTCAGGCTAAGTTATTTGATTTGTCGAAAGCTTTTGACACGGTTTCTCACAAACTCCTACTAGATAAACTTATTCTATGGGTTTCAGTCCAGATCCATAAGGATGATTGAATCATATCTCAGCAATCGTTTTCAGAAAGTTGCATTCAATGGATCAGAATCTCAGTACTTGCCTGTCTCTCATGGGGTTCCTCAGGGGTCAATATTAGGTCCAATACTATTCGTAATCTACATTAATGACCTCCCAACTATAGTTGACCCTCCAGCTAAGAGTTATCTTTTTGCTGATGATCTTTGTGTGTTTCCGAGCACGCCAACAGAGGCTTCCCTGAATGTTGCTGCACAAGAGGTTACTCAGTCAATTGAGAGGTGGTGCAACTCAAACTTGCTGTGTGTGAACTCCAACAAGGTTCAAGATTTGAGATTCACTTATAATAGGAGACTGCTGGTGGTAGATGCGGAAAAGGAAGCCAAATTTCTGGGATTCACTCTGGACAACTGTTTGAGTTGGTCCAGGCACATTGATAAAACCGCTGGAAAGCTTAATAGAGGAATATTTATATTAAGAAAGTTAAGGACTTGTGTCAGTGTTGATGTTCTAAAGGTAGTTTACTTTGCTCACATTCAGTCACACCTGTCTTATGGTGCTGTACTGTGGGGGTCAAAGGCATATAGCTCAAAACTATTTCGTATCCAAAGAAAGGCAATCAGGCTTATTTGTGGTCTGCCGAAACGCGCTCAATGCAAAGAGAGCTTCATAGAATTAGAAATACTGACATTTCCCTCTATTTTTGTTCTTCAGTGTCTGACCTATGTGAGGGAGAATTTGAATGGTTTTGTTGAGCAGGGAGTATCCCATGAGCATCAGACTAGAGGCAGGAATAATTTGATCACCAGCCGCTACGAGTATTCTAGCACGCAAAAAACATTTCTATTCATTGGTGTGAAGCTTTTTAATATGCTCTCTGAACAATTTAGAGGTTTATTGTTTTTCAAATTCATTTACAAAAGTGTTTGAACATTCTCATTTACTCACTAAACGTTGTGCTTTATACAAAATTGGAAAATAACATTATCAACATAAACATGGCAGTAAGAGGTTTGAAACTTTTTTTCAACAACAACGTATATTTTCATAATTTATATTAAATATTATATCCATTTATAATTCACAAATCATGGCAATTTTATTATTTATTTAAAAAATACGATCTCCCTAGCTTCATTTCACGTTTGTGATGGAATTTTGTTATCTAGGTTTTGTGTGTTCTGAAAACTATATTCCATTCACACAATATTATCATAATTTAATTAATATTTTTCACAAAGAAGCACTGATTGGGATAGAAAAACTAAGGATACTCCTTGTACTATTTCTCTCCCAAAATATCATCTTTTGATATTATTTATAAATGATTATTATAAACAATTGATTATAATAATAGGTTACCGATTTTATAAAGCCATCATAATAGTAACAATTTTCATTGATATCATAACAGTCTTCCAATTACGTACTGGAAATATTTTACTTGAAAATATTTTAATCGAATGTTAACAATAAGAACCTTACTAAATATCAGCCCAATGAATTCCTCGCTAATAGTTGTAAATTCAAAACTTTTACATTATTTATTCAATAATAATTATTAATCATCAATTCAGTAACGTTTCCAGTATTAGACTCTGAGCAAATTTCAACCTGTTTTTCCTCAAATAACTCGAAATTATATACTGGCTTTAATAAATTTGTTTTATATGTTGTGGTTCTATATTCGGCCACTATTGAAGTAAACAAGGATTTACATCAAAGGATTCTCCTCAATTAGACTCTAGTTCACATTTTTGTAGTTCACATTAGATAGATTATCTGGAGTTCACTATTGGTAATAACTTTCAACATAACGAAAAATATCCGACTTGCAATGAGGTGATAGATATTGGATTTAAGCTGAATTTTGATTGCTAATAATTATCTAAGGACAAGTTGACATAACATTTACATTCACGTATTTACAAACATCATCGATAACATCAATTTTTACATAACAATAAGGATGATAAACTCTCTAAATCAAACAAAAACTCAATTGAACTAGATTCAAGAATCCAGTTTTTAATAAAATTTCTTGCACTTCAGTCATGATTTAAGGGTACAGTACTGTGAATGATATCTAAGTATTGAACCTATCGTTCTCACTTAGATTGCATTGAAATGAAAAAATAATCGAGTATTCGAATACAGAAAAAATAATCAATCATCTTTTAGATAATTGAGACTGAATTCAAATTTATTGAATATTGGCATAGAGAAACAATAGCGTAAGGAAACAATAGCGTAACAATAACTTACGCTATTGTTTCTCTATGATATTGGTTACCCAAATTTCACTCTCTCATACCCTACTAACAAAGTTCAAACTATATAACATCGTCGAAACTAACTCTAATCGTTTAAAACATTGACAAAAATGAATATAATTTGTAGATTTTTCAGAAATTTTAAAAATCCAACATTTTGTTTAAATGAGTCTCTAAAAAAAGCAAGTGCAAGAAATTTTTTTCTTATTTCTCATGCCAAACAGAACAATATTCATTGTACAATCACAAATATACATATACAAGTATTGCATTTAGAACTTGGCACCAAAATTGATTACTCACAATATTAAAGTTTTCAATGATATGTAGTACTGTTTTTAATAGCCAGGAATGCAAATGAGTTGAATCTCTCATCAACCTTTATCAGAACTTTAAAAACTTCAAAGGGCCCCAATATTTCAAATAATTGTTGTTATTAGCCTATTAATGATTTCAAATCATTATAATATCTTATATTTTTATCTTATTGAGGTGCTATTACTTATAAACTTGTTGGTGCCAAGTTATAAATGAAACAAACATTTTACTACCACTAATCGGTCAACCGGGTTTCTTGATCTGGAAACACATTTTTGGCTAACATTGATAATAAAATATTGTTCAACCCCTATCACACAGAAGCTAGACAGGCGAGGCTCTCCGACATTGATAATTTATTGTTCATTCAACACCGAACAAGATAGACATACGATAGGCCTATCTCTGATATTACCTAATTTTCCAACCTCTATCACACAGAAGGCGTTGATAACACATTGATACAACTAGTGTTCAACTTTTATGACACAGAATCTGACAGACGTGGTTCTCCAAAATTTTATTGATAATTATATTGTTGTTCACAACTTCTATGACATAGAGACTAGACAGGTGTCGTTCGCCGCAAACTGTCGTAGTCCGACTGACGTCGTCCGTCAGGCGTCTGCATCGGCGGGACTGCGTCAAGGTCGAAGGTGACAAAGTCGGGATGCGGAGAGTAGTCACCGATGTCGTCGCAGGAATTGATGTCGGCCGTGGTGCTCACCGTGTGCGTGGTGATGTCACGTGGTAAGTCCCACCCCCCGCGTGTCATGTACTCCCCGCCCTCTATTGGCACCGTGTCGAAAGTGTCCATCGTGGAGTCGGGGAACGTGTAGTAGGAGGCTGACACGTTGCTTACTCGCTGCAACAAGTCGAGAAAATCAGACACTGTTTGGTGAGATCAGAGCCAAAAAAATCTGGTGTGGCGCACTCACACAACTTTCCTTGCCGTTATGAAAATTGATCACCTGACGCTAGTGTACACGCACATCTCAAGTCTACTATTCAAAGATCTGCCAGCTGGTGACTGGACAATAACGCTGGAGACAGACAAGGTCTGCTATCTCTTCTTAGTGAATGATTCAATAGAATCAACAGTTGCCAACAGTTTGCATTATTGAATAAACACATTTTCTCGAATTTCGAGCTTATTTCCAATTTTAGGTGAAAATGTCACTGAACATTAATTGTAGAGATTTTTATGTTTAATCTTTTCCACTTAAAATTTGTTGTTTAAATTGTATCTGAAGCCTGATAATTGGGAATCTAAAATCACACTTTGCATTGATGGGGCGGAGCTCCTGAAATTTTTACAGATATGGGACTTGTGGCAGTTGATAGAATTTATCAATGACTATTCTAGGTATAAATTCGATCAAAATCGTTGGAGCCGTATTCGAGAAAATCGCGAAAAACCCTGTTTTTGACAACATTTTTACCATTTTAGCCGCCATCTTTAATTGGATTTGTTCGAAATTGTTCGTGTCGGATCCTTATAGGGGAAGGACCTTAAATTCCAAATTTCAAGTCATTCCGTTAATTGGGAGATGAGATATCGTGTACACAGACGCACATACACTCATACACACACACACACACACACACACACACTCACACTCATATATACCAATACCCAAAAACCACTTTTTTGGACTCAGGGGACCTTGAAACGTATAGAAAGTACTAAGTATATTAGTTTGGGGTACCTTAATTTTTTTCGGAAAGCAATACTTTCCTTACCTATGGTAATAGCCTAGGGCAAGGAGAGTAATAATATCTTAATATAAATGAATAGTAATCGTTTCTCTATGCTTAGATGGAGTGATATTTCTCAATGAAATATAGATGTAAATATAAATAGATATAGATGTAGTGATTCATATAATGAAAACACAAATATATCGGTAAATCAACTATCTAAATTCGGGTGAGAAATAGTTTTGGATTAATTCTGTTGTTTCTCTCCCAATCATCAAGTACTCAATCATTGTTTTGATTTTGTGCATGTGTAAATGAAATAAATAAATATCACATATTATTTGGATAAAAACACAAACATGTTCCAACACTCATGGTGTCATCAGGCAAATGCACACAGCAGCAGATAGACGTATGCTGACAGACGGAGGAAAAATCACTCCCTAGGTGTTTGAATGCTGCAACGTACACAGACGTTTATCTGCATATGTCTGCTCACGGCTGCATGCAGACGTTTGATTTTCTGTTTGTAACTATATGCGTTCGCCTTAAACGGATATTCCTTAACGAAACTTCTTCCTATGGAATCTTCCTAACAAGAAGTAAGGAACAATATAATGTGTTCCCATTCTCTGCGCTCTTAATAAAAAACTCTAAGCAATATAGTTCAAGACATTACCTACTTCAAGACCGGATGAAAATTTGTAACCACTTTTGGAGTTTTATTGGAAGTAAAGTTGCCAATTCGGTGTATTGTTTTACTTATTATTCTATTCACTTTCAAATACTTGAATTACGACATAACAGTCTGATTTTTATGATTAAAAGCTAATAGCTTTTACTCACGTTCGAAGATCGCTTTCAAACGCTGAGTCATTTTTCAACACAGAAATTCATTAAATGATAAATTTTATCTCAGATTGATTGATTCTATCAGTCTATTGTCTACTTCAATATTGCAAGCTTTACCCTGTTATAATCTAGAACTTATTCCTGGAATCAACTTTATTCATAATTTAAACCGAAAACTCGTAATTTTAATAGACTCACCGCTATTGGACTTTGAGCTAAAGATTCATCATGTTCACTATCCAAGTAATAGCGCCGCTGATGTATGCCGGGTGAGACTCCCGTGTGATTCGCCATCACTGGAGGCGGATAGTAAGGATGTCTTCTACACGGATACATTGCATGGCCTGCAAAAATCAGTCGCAATTTTTAGTCAAGGTATTAATCATAATCTTGCGTCTTATCTCATTTTAAAGTGATAAAAAATCACATTATCTCATTAAATCAATTATCTCATTTTCATGTGCCGGTTGCATAAAACCGGTTAAATTTTTATCTTGATTAATTTCACGAGAACCAGTCAAAGAAGCCTTTTTTCGAAAACGCCTTCTCTGATTGGTTCGTGAAAATTTATCACGGCTAAAATTTAACCGTCTTTTGTGTAACCGGGTCTAATATTGAATGTTTACATTCTTGAACTTACATGAAAATTACTGAATACTCCAGCATTATTACAGAAACATAATTATTATTAAACGAAAATCCAAATTAAATTCTGTAAATCACCCCGAAGACTTCTGCTACTGCAAATATTGACAACAGGGTTAACAGGGATTTACAACATTTTATTTCTATTTTCGTTTAATAATAATTTTTTATTCATTAGCATTTGAACAAATGCAATATCTCAGTAATTTCCATCTGTAATAGTATATTTCACACCTAGAGCAGAAAATGAGATTTTTCCCACATCGGTTTTCAAGTCCGAGGCCGTAGGCCGAGGACTAAAAAAGATTGAGAGCCAGAAAAACATTTTTGCCCATGGTGCAAACGATATTTTTCGCCACACTACAGGTATTGCTGACAAAATAAATAAAGAATACTTGTTATCATACCTATCTCTTGATTTTAGTGGTAGAAGATTTGCAGTCAGGATTTCAGATTGTTTTAAAATTTCACTTGGAATATCATGGGCATCGTCATCTTCAAGCATTTTTGAAAATTCGGAATGTGCTAATCAACAATAAATATTGAATAAGAATGGTTGCAAAGCGAATGCTGAATTAGTTTGATTCGAAATTCGAACTGAAATCATGGCGACCTCAGATGAAGAAAGTGGACACTCGCCCGATCTAGCGGATGACTTATTAACTACGGACTTCCAAGCGGCTGGAAAGAGTACACTTTCCGGCCTAGACCGGAAAAGAAACCTGTTTCTTACATCAGACGAGAGTCGTCCGCAAACAAGGTCTTTCAGATCTATGTAGGGAAAACAGCTGCTTTCTGTGCAGTGTGGCGAAAACATTATAAGCTTAAATCAATGTAAGTTTTTTACCCTTTTTTATCAAAAGGGTAATTCGATTTTTTATTTATGTAATACTATTGGAGTATTCAGTAAATTAAAAAAAATGCAAACTGTTTGATCAACAGTAGCTAGTAGGTCTTTGTTTCTTTCCTTAACAACTAAATGAATGTAACTGAAAGATACAAGAGAATCAATTTATAGCAAATTATTAGCTCTGCAAAATCAAAGCTCAGAGAGAAATGCTACAATGAATTGAGGAAAATATGAAAAATTGAGAAAGATAATTAATGAATTTATCATCATCAGATAAAGCACACTTGGAATATTATTTTTACAAATCATAAATCATTTTAATTTCATCACAGCAATTTATTTCAGTACCAATCATAATCATTATTGGAAAAGGGTATTTCTGAAGTATTTCACTGAATCTGGCAGTGAATAAATCGAGTACTGGGTTACTGATTGACTATCGATAATATTCACAGTACCTCGGTAGTTTTTAGAAGAAAAAATATATATAATAAAATGTATAAGAAAGAAGTCAAGTCAGATATATTACTTGTTGATCAGAGTGTACATCTTGATGAGAGTATTACCAAATATGAGTATATCACTCACACACCATATATTCAACAGACATTTAATTACAATGATGAAATTCGAATTAGTTTAAAACAAGAAGATATTTATACACTTCCAAGTAGAAGTTTTCTCATAATTGAAGGCGAAATCAAAGTGAAAGATAAGAATGATGTTGAAACCAAGGACTTTTCACTTATCAATAATGGAGTTGCATACCTATTTGATGAAATCAGATATGAATTGGGAGGGGTTGAAGTTGATCACACACACGTAATGTAGGATTGACAACAACCATGAAAAACTATCTACGTCAATCAAAACTCAATGACAAAATTATGGAGAATGCAGGATGGAAGTTGACTGGATGGAAAAGTTTAGATAAATTCTGCTTTTGCATTCCTCTGGATATGTGGTTAGGTGTAATGGAAGACTATAGAAAAGTTCTATTAAATGTTTGTCAGGAAATTGTTCTATTAAGATCATCATCAGACTTAAATTGTATTGAATCAGAGACAGCAAAATCGGTGAAAATTGATATTACAAAACTACAATGGAAAGTACCCTATATACATGCTTCTGACACTGTTCGTCTTGATCTGCTGAGTTTAACACATAGTGATATACCAATTACCATTCCATTCAGATCATGGGAATTGCATGAATTTCCACAATTACCTGAAACTACCAATCTTCAATGGACAGTTAAGACAACTTCAAACATATTGAAACCTAGATTCATTATTCTTGGATTTCAAAAGAATAGGAAAAATGTTATAACTGCTAACAGGTCACATTTCGATTTCTGTAATCTGAACAATGTTAATCTCTATTTAAATGCTCAATCATTCCCCTATGAGAATATTGTTGGTAATAAACATTTATTGTATCACATGTTTTCTGAATTCCAAAATGAATACTATCCTTATAACAGCAGTACATCAATTGAGTATAAAACATTTGATGAATATGCACCATTGGTTGTTATAGACTGTAGTAAGCAGAATGAACTATTGAAATCTGGTGCAATAGACATAAAGTTGACATTGGAAACAACAAATAATTTCTCAGAAAAAACCAGTGCCTACTGTTTAATCCTCTATGATAATGAGTTTGAATATACACCACTGAGTGGAACAGTAAAAAGAGTATTATAAATCTTCTATAAAATAACAAAGAACTAGACAATATTCAAATCAAAAGTATTATCTGCAAATGTATCAATATTTTACCTTCAGTATCATCCCATTGATTTGTAGAATTGTTCTTGTCTTGATCTCAACCATTTTCTTCAAATTTAATTTTAAAGCATTTTATATTATTATTCAATTTATCAGCTTCTTTCAAAGCAAAATACTGACTGTGATGATATAGTGCTATCCATATGAGCTTAGATTTTTCATTAAAGTTGAATAATGTTCTTGGTCTGCAAAAATCAGTCGCAATTTTTAGTCAAGGTATTAATCATAATCTTGAGTCTTATCTCATTTTAAAGTGATAAAAAATCACATTATCTCATTAAATCAATTATCTCATTTTCATGTGCCGGTTGCATAAAAGCCGGTTAAATTTTTATCTTGATTAATTTCACGAGAACCAGTCAAAGAAGCCTTTTTTCGGAAACGCCTTCTCTGATTGGTTCGTGAAAATTTATCACGGCTAAAATTTAACCGTCTTTTGTGTAACCGGGTCTAATATTGAGTGTTTACATTCTTGAACTTACATGAAAATTACTGAATACTCCAGCATTATTACAGAAACATAATTATTATTAAACGAAAATCCAAATTAAATTCTGTAAATCACCCCGAAGACTTCTGCTACTGCAAATATTGACAACAGGGTTAACAGGGATTTACAGCATTTTATTTCTATTTTCGTTTAATAATAATTTTTTATTCATTAGCATTTGAACAAATGCAATATCTCAGTAATTTCCATCTGTAATAGTATATTTCACACCTAGAGCAGAAAATGAGATTTTTCCCACATCGGTTTTCAAGTCCGAGGCCGTAGGCCGAGGACTAAAAAAGATTGAGAGCCAGAAAAACATTTTTGCCCATGGTGCAAACGATATTTTTCGCCACACTACAGGTATTGCTGACAAAATAAATAAAGAATACTTGTTATCATACCTATCTCTTGATTTTAGTGGTAGAAGATTTGCAGTCAGGATTTCAGATTGTTTTAAAATTTCACTTGGAATATCATGGGCATCGTCATCTTCAAGCATTTTTGAAAATTCGGAATGTGCTAATCAACAATAAATAATTGAATAAGAATGGTTGCAAAGCGAATGCTGAATTAGTTTGATTCGAAATTCGAACTGAAATCATGGCGACCTCAGATGAAGAAAGTGGACACTCGCCCGATCTAGCGGATGACTTATTAACTACGGACTTCCAAGCGGCTGGAAAGAGTACACTTTCCGGCCTAGACCGGAAAAGAAACCTGTTTCTTACATCAGACGAGAGTCGTCCGCAAACAAGGTCTTTCAGATCTATGTAGGGAAAACAGCTGCTTTCTGTGCAGTGTGGCGAAAACATTATAAGCTTAAATCAATGTAAGTTTTTTACCCTTTTTTACCAAAAGGGTAATTCGATTTTTTATTTATGTAATACTATTGGAGTATTCAGTAAATTAAAAAAAAAATGCAAACTGTTTGATCAACAGTAGCTAGTAGGTCTTTGTTTCTTTCCTTAACAACTAAATGAATGTAACTGAAAGATACAAGAGAATCAATTTATAGCAAATTATTAGCTCTGCAAAATCAAAGCTCAGAGAGAAATGCTACAATGAATTGAGGAAAATATGAAAAATTGAGAAAGATAATTAATGAATTTATCATCATCAGATAAAGCACACTTGGAATATTATTTTTACAAATCAGTAAATCATTTTAATTTCATCACAGCAATTTATTTCAGTACCAATCATAATCATTATTGGAAAAGGGTATTTCTGAAGTATTTCACTGAATCTGGCAGTGAATAAATCGAGTACTGGGTTACTGATTGACTATCGATAATATTCACAGTACCTCGGTAGTTTTTAAAAAAATCAAACTGAAAAACGAAGAGCGAATAGAGTGAACGATTTATCTAATTTACCTCCCATGTAGAGCTGTTGTTCTATATTCATGGCTGATGAAGTTGTGCTGGAAAGTTTTCGCCGATGATTCATGGCATGAAGTTCGACTCGCTTTTTCGACCACTCCTTCTGCTGCCACGAAATGTACAGGAATACGGCACAAGTTCCCGCTGTCTCGATTGCCATGAAGCCACTCACGTACAATAGGAAACTGAGAAACGAGAATAATATTTCTTAATGAGAATAATCAAAATTCTCATGGGAATAATTCTATACTATTAAACGAGCAATATTTCTGTTTAGATGTTTATACATCTGTATGTGACCGGTTCTCGAAAACGGCTCTAACGATTCTCACGAAATTTGGAACAAAGTAGGTTTATGATATGAAAATTCGATTTCACTAGGTCTCAACCTTGGGATAACTCGCTGAAGGACATTAAACGGATAAATACGTCCTTGAAAAAACAGCTGGAAATTTTGTCGTCTGTCGATATCGTAATGGAAGTGAGTGAGCGAGTGCATGTGTGGGATCATTCAGCTGATCTCACGAGAAGAAAAATTCAGCAAGAAAAACTTATTTTCATTTCTTCCTCTTTTTTTAGAAAACATGTTTACTCCAGAAAGTTAAAAATAGTAACTAGATGCTGTTAGTGAAGAATAGCACATAGTATATTAACAAAAATTGTAGCAAACATATAATTCTAAATGGAATTCATAGTATATCTATTTGAAATTGATGATGTATATGTTTTTTGAAGTGTGAATAAATTGTTATTTTGATGAGTAGCTTATCGTAGATTTTTATTTGGACTGTAGTATTAATTTGAAAAGGGACAGTTTTGGGCATAAGC
This sequence comes from Nilaparvata lugens, assembly GCF_014356525.2. Lineage (NCBI taxonomy): Eukaryota > Metazoa > Arthropoda > Insecta > Hemiptera > Delphacidae > Nilaparvata > Nilaparvata lugens. Next base: position 19,060,661 of record NC_052511.1, on the reverse strand, counting down.
CTGTAGTGTCTCCTTATATAACTGTAAAAATAATGTACGACTGAAAAAAATGAATAAATAAATTTAAACTATGAATTCAATCTTTCGTTACAAATGTTCTATGCTTTGACACTCCAGAGCTGAGCTCGGTTCCCCGATATTATTTTTGTTACAGAGTTATAAAGACCACAGGTGAAGTCCAGTTCAGTCTTGACTGATATTAAAAGTTTGATAATATTACCTTATACGCGGTGAATATTATCAAACCAGTTCCATTTAGGTTGTAGATTATTATAGGTTATATATCAACAATAAGATACAAATAAATATAATTACAAAATATACTATGTATAATCAAAGAGAAAATAATCATTGTCTGTCCACGTAGTGATTCTACATTGTAAAGTTCATCCGGCCTCTACTTGAAAATTATACATAGAAATCGTAGTTTAAAACTATTAAAAATAATATAAAAACATGAAGTACACATTTATTTAAAACATTTTAAACTTTTAAACATTCCAAACAACTAGTTTGAGCCTACTTTGGCCATTTTCAAGTTTAAATATGATTTAAATGTTTTAAATTAAAGGGTACTCCATGTTTTTATATCGTTTTTAATAATTTTAATAAAGTAGCCCATATAAGTGAAGTGACTTTATAAATCGTAGTTTCTATAATACTTTGTAGTCCATATTTTTGTATAGTATAATATACTGAGAAGTAGGCTACCTATGCGTATCATCTGAGATATACCGTACTGTAGTCACTATGATATATACCTTACTATACCTAAGCTGGAGTTTCAAATTTGAGCAAGCCATGAAGAAGCACCTCATGTAGGCAATCTCCATAAGTAGAGTTGGCAACTATTGCCTCACTTACTCTGTTCATTAATAACTCACTCACAAAGCTTATAAGTTCAAGAGTAAGTGGAAAATCTGTTAAGTTAGAGGATTAAATTGGGTCCAGTGGCTAACTTATTGCATTGACAAACTCTGTAATCTTTATTAGTGAAAGTGGATCAGATGAATTGGCTATCTTTACAGGCTTCAGATTAGGGGAGATGATATTCAAGGATTTTCGATAGGAACAATGCAAGTGCTGGAAGTTTCTCATGTCTCACTCTTGTTTCTAATACAGTATTATTTTATCTCTTAAATTATAATAGTTTCTGTTTTCCAACCTGTGATTGAAATTTGTTGAAAGTTGAATGATTCTCACAGTAGCCTAGTGTTTGAGAACTTGAGTAAAAGTGAAATTACGGTACATACTTTGTTGAATATACCAATTGTTGTAGCAAACCCAATTCAATAAATATTATTATGCACTTACTAATTATACTCTTTCAAATTGAAAATTAGTTCATTCAATTATGGATGATCAAAGTATCAAACTAATATAATTATTATACTATATCATAATACTATGATCTAGACACTAATAGAAGATGTGAGACCAGAAGATATAGGCATGTTGTAGCATACCCAATTCAATAAATATTATGATGCACTTACTAATTATACTCTTCCAAATTGAAAATTAGTTCATTCAATTATAGATGATCCAATAAGTATCAAACTAATATAATTATTATACTATATTATAATACTATGTATTATACTATGTAGTATGAAGATACTATCAATAAAAGATGTGAGACCAGAAGATATAGGCAATTGTTGTTGATTCAGAAGTTGTATTTTCTCACCTGTATCCATATTGGAATGTGAACATGGGAGGCTGTAGTTGAGACCTGGGTCTCAATTTATTCCCTATTTCCGCTTTGAATACACTTATGTACATCACTAGTCCTGTCAGCATCAAAAGCCCTGTTGATCATAGAAAAACATCAACAATTAAGTAAAGAGGAAATGGAAAACAAAATAACTGGAATATGATCATGATTTGGAATAATTATTATCAATTTTATGAATGAAATAGTTCTGTAGCAAACGTCATGCTTCATCTCTTCATTTTATTCCACAACGACTGAGTTATTGGAAGATAAATTATTTTCAATAACATTCGTGAGACTGAATCAGTTCCCACAATCAGGTCAAGTTATTGACAATGAGTTACCTAGCAATAAAACCTCGGTCCTAGCACGAAAATCCAACAAGACACTTATGAATAGAGCTTCTGCATGTGTTTTCCAAAATATATTACCTTGTAATGTTCTTTTCTGTGGTGTTTCCACTTGATCTATACTCTTATGTTTCCACTATTAAAATATACTCGGTGTTTTCCACTTTGATAACTTATTGTTTACCGTGTTTTTATCCAGTTTTCTTTCTACTTTCCTTTCCCTATTACCATAGGTAAGGAAAGTATTGCTTTCCGAAAAAAATTAAGGTACCCCAATTTCTAAATTTCTATACGTTTCAAGGTCCCCTGAGTCCGAAAAAGTGGTTTTTTGTTTTTGTTACTTTCAATATAATTTATTTTTGATATTCGAATAATTTTATACTGTATTAACCTTTTTCTTTTATCTGCTCTTCTTTTGTCATTTTTCTTTGCAAAATTGGTGTTGTACCGTTGTGAGTTGAATGAATCAAAATGACGAATAAATAGATCAGAAAAAAATTGAAAAATTGTGTTAGAGCAGTATAATAGTAGAATCAAAAATTTCCAATAGAATTGGTATCTTAAAAAAATTACATTGAATGAAAGGGTACAGAGAATTCTTCCAATAACAATGTAATCGATATTCTATTATAGTGAAGAAAGTTTATGAACAGAGCACCATTCTGGCATGACTTCTTAGATCTTCGTGAATATTATTATTATCAATTTGTATTATTATATTCATTTATATATTTTGATTGTATGATACTTTAAATGCCGCAAATTGATTTTTTTCTTTTTAGTTAAAGTCACTTAGCTAAACTATAATTTTTGCTTATATTTTTGAATTTCTTATTTATTAGTAATTTTTTATTGTATCTAGTGTCAATGAAGTATAGTTATTCTTTTTCTTATCGATTGTCAGAAGACTCCTCCATGCACACGGACTTACATCGTCCAAGCATGGAGTTATTCATTTACTTTTTATTTGTTTTTCATATTAATGTTACAATCTAATGTATCTTTACTTTGTTTACCCTTAAGAGACACACTGGGGTGTTTCACACCCCAGGGATTTTTTTTCTGTTCTGTAGTTGACAGTATCAAACAGATGGAAATTTATGCCCAGTCTAAATTAGGTTTGTAGTATTGTCAACTACTCTTCACCACTTCCAGTCAGTAATAGCATTCTACAAGGTCACCAGCTCATCTTGTTCTTCGTTTGGGGTGTCTAACACCCCAGAGTGTCTTTTACGTAGGACTTTTATCAAACACTTTTATTACAAAGATTTACTTGTATTGTCACTACGAATGTGGTATGGGATGATGGATCAGATTGGAATAAATTTTATGATTCTCTACAATTTGAGATTCAAAACAATAAAATGAAGAGACGTGAGTTTTTGATGAAGTTGTCATTGGCAATGATCAACCCATCCGTTCAAACCGGATTAGGAGCTCCAACACCTAGGCGGAACATATGTACTTCTAAAATTAGTATAAATATTGATAAGCAGTGCTTTACTTTTGATTTCTGTATGCACTTGGAACAAAAATAATTAAGAAATGATGAAGTATATGGTCTAAGTACTTGTTTTTTCATATTTTTCAAAGAAAAAAGCAAAATTAAATTGGGGTGTTCAACACCCCAGTGTGTCTACTGTGTTAGCATAAAGTAAGTGTGTCTCTGTAGGGTTAATACTATGTGATGTATAAAGCTTTTGAATAAATTGAACTCTTTCCAACTAAAATCAATAAATAGTAGCCTAGGCCTACTGCGCAAAATTCGCAGACTTCTCTGAAACTGAAGTTTGAAGAGTTAATGTTGTTGAAGAGAATTCAGAGAGAAGGAAATAAGCATTCATAAATCACCTGAGATGATGAACACCACTCCGGAAACAAAGACAGAAATTCTTCTCCGTCTCATTAACAGACCATAAAGGATGCTGAATTCGCCAACAAAGAGCAGCATTGTCGCCAAGATGAAAAAGAACGCCGACCTCGTCACTGCATCTGAAACAAAGTTACGGTATTTCTTCAGTCATATTTTCATAAAATCATAATTAATTATCCCACTCGGAAATGCAACACAATATTATAATATTTTAATTAGTCACCTCTCTTAATAATCCCTTTTGCATTGATCACTCAAAGATATACTCACCAATATGTCTCAGAATTTATTATAAGAGAGGAGAGTTCTTACTTTCCTTGCCCTATTACCATAGGTAATACAGTGCTTTCCGAAAAAAATTAAGGTACACCAATTTCTAAATTTGTATACGTTTCAAGGTCCCCTGAGCCCAAAACAGTAGTTTTTGGGTATTGGTCTGTGTGTGTGTGTGTGTGTGTGTGTGTGTGTGTGTGTGTGTGTGTGTGTGTGTGTGTGTGTGTGTGTTGTGTGTGTGTGTGTGTGTGTGTGTGATTTTCTCGAAAACGGCTCCAACGATTTTGATCAAATTCATACCTAGAAAAATCATTGATAAGCTCTATCAACTGCCACAAGTCTCATATCTGTAAACATTTCAGGAGCACTGCACCATCCATGCAAAGTTTGATTTTAGATTCTCAATTATCAGGCTTCAGATACAATTTAAACAAAAAATTTCAAGTGGAAAAGATTGAGCGTAAAAATCTCTACAATATTAATGTTCAGTAGCATTTTCACCTAAAATTGAAAATAAGCTCGAAATTCGAGAAAAAAAGATTATTGAATTGCAAACTGTTGGCAACTGTTGATTCTATTGAAACATTCACTATGAAGAGATAGCAGACTTCGTGTGTCTGCAGCGCAGACAGACAGCAGCCTGTCACCAGCTGGCTCAGATCTTAGAAAAGTAGACCTGAGATGCGCGGGAACACTAGCGTCAGTTGATTAATTTTCATAACGGTAAGGAAAGTTGTGTGAGTGCACCACACCAGATTTTTATTACAGTAATTAAGGGTTCAGAGTTGTTCTAGCTCGTCAAAGTAGGTTTGATCCTGTTGTCACTCAAAATCGTAAAACAATATTATAATATTTCAATTCGTCATATGTCTTCTTAATGTCATTTGGCATTGATTGGAAGATATACTCGTCTATATGTCTCTCAATTGATTAGAAGAAAATCAAGAGCTTAGAGTTGTTTGTAACACAATATTGTACTATTTCAATTAGGCACCTCTCTTCATAATCCCATTGGCATTCATGAAAATTTTATTAATTTGTCAATATGTCTCTACATTATTGATTAGAAAAAATCAAAGAGTTTCTTTTGTTACTTTTTGAGCTGTTTTAAGCTGCGTTTACACCGGAGTTGATAACAAAAGTTTTAGAAATTTGTGTTATTAACTAATGTGAATAACAAAAGTCATTAACATGACTCATATTAAAACATGAATATGTTAAAAACATTCTCTCTAATAAAAAGGAATTTTCTGTGAAAATACGAGCTATCAACTATTTTTGACGATTCAGTCAATTCAATCCATTTTTTTTAATAACTCGTGTTATTCTCCGGTGTAAACGCAGCTTTAGTTCATCGGATGATATACAATGTACCTAGAATACATATATTCTATGTACATTGATATAATACACGTACATCAAACAAAGTAGGTCGGATATTCTGATGATACTTCGATTCGTTTTTGCCTTGGAAAATTTTTTTCAGCTCATCTAAACGATCATACTCAATTAAATTTTTGAAATGTATTATTCTAGTGGAAATAATGAATTTAGGGTTCTCTTGAGAACTATATTTCATTCATTGCATTCATTATTCAATTCGTTAACAGGTCATAGATCGATATGATCTGAAGAGGACAATATGTAGAGCCAAAAACTGTCTCTCTTTTGATTTTCCATGAAATAAGATAGCTTTTATGAACTCCACTGTCATCTTTGGTACTGTTTTATAAACACTATTCCAATTAAGCAGTACTATACAATAAAGCATAGAGTACAAGCTAAGTCTCTCTCCCATTTATGAATTTAGATAACTTATGAACTCTACTATCATCTATATAGTACTGTTCTGTGAAAATCATCCCAACCATTACTATATGCAATAAAGCATACGGTACAATAAACTTCTAGAAGCTCATCCCATTCCCTTTGATTTCCATGTTGTGGAAACTCATATTGTAGCCCACTTGACATCTCTCGGCTTGTCAAGCAGTCATTTTTCACATCAAGTCATGGAAAAGCATTCGCGTTTATGGAGAACATAATATAGGGCTGCTCTCACTGTTGTTCAGAGCATAAGTCGTGGGCTGTTCACAAGTACAGTTCGTATATTCCATGAGACGTCGAGCTTCAATGACTTTGAATTAAAGTTTGCGTACTCCACGAACTCACTAGGAAGCAAGTCAGAGAGAGTTCTGCGAGTAAGAGAGAGTTCTGTGCGCTCTACAAAGGCTTCGAATGGCATTCACACATACACACAGACGCACGCACGCGTTTCTTGTCAAAGTGAGAATCCTGGTGCGATTCCAGGGGCGGGGGAGTGGTTCCAGAGGGAAAAGGGAGGCTTTAACTTTTAAAACACGCCCGACTCAACACCACTCACTTTTGCTCGGCATAATTTCGCGGTTATTTCTCGACGTAGTCCTTTCCCTTACCGAGTACAGAAGCCCTGTTGAGCGGGAGTCTAAACCTAAACCCTCAGCCGGACAAGAAATTATCTTGTCCCGTTTCCAGTGGGCTGCTACGACTGTTCAAAGGCCTGATTAACTCTAATCCTCCTACGCCTACCCGGACGTTATTAGAGAATGCTACAGAGGTTAACAATTACTCATCTTAATATTCGTGGATGCTACCACGAATTACAATACTCTCTGAACATTTCTTCATGCCTGCGGAGCAGGTGAACTCGGGTTTTTCTTAGAACTATATCAATCATGACAATAAATTCCTTGAGACCTATTCCATCATTGACATTGAATCTATCTATGGCAAGTAATTTCAGATTTTATTATGTTGACTGGATAGGGTTCGAATGAGGTCATTGTTAATGCTGGTCAATTTATTTGAATTCTCATTGGAAGAATACGAAGTTATCGAATTATTTGAAATTGAATAGAAAATGATCTGAAAGTTTTTTTTTAAATGACACCGGTCTCCAATATTTGATTTTTGAATTGTGAAGGAATCACTAACTCGAAACAATTCCACCAAGTTTACAATCTAGTTCGATATCTTGATACCAATCACTTTTCTGATGCTTGATAAGAGATCGAATCTTGAAGTTTGTACATGCAGTATGTAGTATGAATTCATTATAATGGATAATACATTTCTTCAAGAGCTGTTGATCTATAATTGAATAAGATTGTTGCTTTGAAGGCGATGTCCTCTCAATTTCTATTTCGGAAGCCTCTTATAAGCTGAGCAATAAGTACTTTATAATACAACTAATTAATGCATCTATAATCTGCACTCTTATAATAATTGATGAATGGCTGGTCAAACTCGGGACAACACATTTTTTTGTATCAATGACGAACAATAAAAAAGCAACGGAACTGTGATGACATGAATTATTGAGATTTGCAAAATTACCATATTTCTCAATGGAATATACAGGTGATACTCATTTACTCCTTTATTTCTGTTTTCTTTGATACCATAAAATTAGGGATGTCAATCCCGGGATCCCGGGATCCCGGTCCATCTTTGATACTCAACAATTCCGGGATTTTCGGGATTAGAAAACCTGAAATTGTAAGTGGAATTTTTCCAAAAACAATTCAATATAGAATTCATTTACAGTGATAAATATCAGTTATGCATAACTAATTTATTGTTCTAAGTGTTTGACTAATTCATTCCACAGACACAGCCTACAGTTGCATATTACATTATATAATGTATATATATAATATTCTGTACTCTGTACTGGCTAAATAGAATTCGTATTATCGGTTCCCATCATTCGCAGAATGGTTGTTGATCGTTATGCCTCTACGTTTGTTTCTGTTTACACAGCACCACAATTACCAGTCAAGACAGCGCAATATTTGCAATAGTGCTGATGTCATTTCCTTGGAATGCACTAAGAACTTTGAAAAGACTTCAGAAATCAGAAATAAATAAGCACAATCTATTCACTCTCTGTCTAATTATTCCTCTTCTCTTTCTCTATCACAAGTAGAATATCTAGTTGGAGTAAACATAGTTGGATCTACGAAATTTCATTTAGTAGTGGTTCAGCTATTAAAAAAAGTTACTCCTTATCTTGGAAACATTTATAGAAATAGAATGTTCAATTTTAATATTATTCCCAAGTATTTTTCAATACTTGGAACCATTTCAATAATATCCTCCCCCTCTAAAATGAACCCTTTTTTCCCTCCACACACTGTTACTGAACATGTAATTGAGGAGGAACAATTGGTTAAAAATGGATGAAGCTGATTCTTGCCAATCCCGGGATCAGTCCCGGGATCCCAGGATTGATAATCCCGAATTAGCGGGATTAGATATCAGTCCCGGGATTGACATCCCTACATAAAATACTCAATTCATGGTTTCTCCATCCCAATACTAAAAGTCTCAATTATTCACTTCAGCAGATAATGTACAGTACTGTACCTCGATTGAGACACCAATATACTCTGAGCACGATCTCAAATAATTAACATTTAAGGGTGCAAAAGTAATGCAGACTGTGGGAACCAGCACTTAATATTCAGAGCTAGCATACAGCAACGTGCGTTCGAATGTGAAAACGAAACATCCAGAACGGAGCAGAAATTATTGTTGTCGAAGATCTATACCGAATAAATACATCTATATAGAATGTAGCCTATAGATGTCGAATATCACGTACAACTAAAATATGGAAATCGGCAAGGTCGCTAGGAAGAGCGAATTCAGATTAAATGCGAGCGAAAAGGTTCGCTCAGTAAAAAAGTGTTACCTTGTCGATGGGATTGAAATTTGCAGGCAGCGGCAAAGAGAAAAAAGAAATACGTGGGACGCAGTGAAGCGGCGATGCATAATATAGGAGGCATGCGCGTTTTCTATTGGCCTGACAGGTTGGATGCTAAATCAACTGCAAATCGGTTTTGGCCAGGTTACATCAATTTCGGCAATGATTCAGAGCCGGCTACACTCCCGCTGGCCGAGTGACATCTGACGAATTAAAAGCTGCTTGACATCGTGACCCACCGAAACCCACCGAAAGGTTTCTGCTGGATTGAATATGGAAAACGTGCGCTGTCCTGGAAATTGAAAAGAAGTGAAAAAATCACTTGGGTGTAGTTACTACACCATAGTAGCTGCACAATACTAAAGTCTACTTCTCACTAAAGGCAGATACAGCATCTTGGTTAAATCAATGTCTGTAAAGTGTCTAACATGTAGGTAGTAGTAGAATAATTGTGTAGACCCAATAGAGAATTGCGATCAAATACTATATTTATTTTGAGAAGTAATCAATGTTTTGAACTCATTTCAGTGGGAAATCTACAGAAAGTAAATGTCACACTTCGGACAGTACTTTATGGCCTGTAGGCTACTTGATTGGAAATAAGAAGTTATTCCAAAGATTTGAAGATTCTCCCACTCCCTGGTCGATACATTCTAGAGGTCTTTCGTTTCAGTGATACAAATAAAGTAAAGTTCAACACAGGGAAGTTACTCCACTCGTACAATACTAGAAATAGGAAAAAAATTAGGGATGACATCCATCGAACTTGTATGTTTGGGAGGGGGATGGAATCTGGCTCTTCAATAATCATTGCACATCCTAAGGCTCTTGCAGGCGAGAAGTTTACAGTTGAAGTGACAAAAGAGTTGTTAGATGTGTGCCCTTATTCTAGTGAGGAATTATTTTCGCATCGTGAAATGCACAGAAATAGTAGGAGATTGAAAACTATGATTCTCTATTCTTCCTCATTATTATCACAAGAACAATCATCCTTTTTCGCAGAGTTCGTCAAATTTGTCAGCGAAGAGACAAATAAATTGAAAATACTCATTATGTGGACTTCTGAAAATAATCTTTAGTATTTCTACCAGAATAGAATAGAATAGAATTTATTTGTAATCAGGGCCATGCCCTATATACAAAGAGTTGAGTACATAGTATTCGTTTGACACAAAAAAAAAAACATATTAGTTTGACACATATGATTAGGCTATTATTATTTCGAAATTGAGTCCAAGTGTCGGTTTAGCCTGTGGTACTTAAAATTAATGACCTAATTCTAACAGCTTCTACACAAAAATAATATAAATTATTCATTTTTACTACAGTTAAATTTGACAAAAGAACCATAACTTTATCTGAATCCATTACAATATTTCTAATAAGTTTGCCAATGTAACGTTTTCTTGCGTCATTGTACATGGGGCATATCAGTAAGAAATGTGCTACCGTTTCGTCGGTTCTAAGATTGCAGATTGGACAGAGCTCCCTGCAGTTAATCCAAGTACCTTTTCCCTCAAGAAACAAGTAAAAGCATGTGTCACTGGCTAGTCTCAGTTGGGAAACACAGCGGATTTTTGAAAAAGCCAACTCGAAATTCAGTTGTTCACCTATCAGAAAATTTGGGTTTAGAAATGTGTACCTAGGTAATGAATGAGAATCAAGGGCCCTGCTAACATCTAAATTGAATAAGTTCTCGCTATGCTTATCTACCAAATAAGTATAAAACGTTTTTAGAGTATTCAGTTCTATCCCCTGATTGGTCCACAGGTTGCTCGCTGAGGCACAATGAGATATTGACTCCTTACTTGATATAACAAGTTGTATTTGAGTTTTGTGTCTCTGACCACACCATCAGCTAATTATTCTTGTCTCATAATTTCATAGCATTTTCTTGGGTATCTATTGACTGGCATTTCTCATAGTGAATGAGAAAGACTGAGAAACAGATAGTTTATCAGAGATTGACAATGGTGTAATAACCGAATCCTATCTTTCTAATTATCAATAAATCAGTGGTTTTTTGACAATTTCTCAGTCTTTTTCATTCAATATGAATAATTACCACAATATCAACTTCTCAATCACACACAAAAAATTTATAGTAGTCGTATTAACCAATTCTACTATCGAAATACTCAATATGTGGAGCTTTCTCAATTCAACCACAAAAACCCCTAACATTATTCTGCAGAATTCGATTTCGAAACTGATGCTATTCCTCTTGAATCACTGTGTATTGATAGCGGAAAGGTTGGAGTAATATTGATCATCACCTCTAATAGCACTTTGATGTTGATGATGTAATGAAGACCTCGTGGTAGAATCAAGTCTCCTCTCAACTCTAAGTGACAACTCATTACAACCGGAGTACAGCAGTTCCAGCTCATTGATTTGGAAGGAATACAAAGTATCTGAGAAGGTTGTAACCGATCATCAGTCCACTCTCAACTCCTGGCTCAACTCCTCGGCTTCATGACCCACTTTCATTAGGACAAACAATACTGCCGCAAGTCTTGTTTTATTATTATGCTGTGATAGAGAATATTTATCATGTTTCGACATCTCACCAAGAGACAAACATGCTAAAGATCACACATGCTATCACAAAATCGTGAATTTCAATGTCATGCACTGATTTTCAAGGTATGATCCGTCAGGCAGAAAAATATCATAGAGGGGGCGGGGCTACAGACAATTATCTGATTTTCAAAAAAACACCTGCAAATAATGACCGAAATGATTTTGGGGCATGGTCAGCATCTCAAGAGATTGAGCAAGTGAAGCTTCAAGTATCCCATCGGCCTACTGTTGAATGTCTGAGTTTTGCTTGGGTTCAAAGTTGGAACCAGTGTACAAAACTAAGAGGTCATTCACCCCAAAAGTCACAAAATCAAGGAATTTCAAGGTCAAGCACTGATTTTCAAGGTTAAAAACTAGAGCAATCCACAGATTAACTGGTCATTGACCCCATGTGTAATCGATCAGGCAGGAAAATACAAAGGGGCGGGGCTACAGACAAATATCTGATTTCCAAAAAAACACCTGTAAAAAATGACTGGAATGATTTTGAGGCATGGTCAGCATTTCAAGTGATGAGGCAGGTGGTGCTTTTAGTATTTCAGCCCTCAACTTTGAAATTATTTATATTTCAAAGCTACATAGAAATGTATAGAGATTGTTGATCATTGCCATTTTCATTTTATACATTCATTAACAGAGCCTCAAATCATAAAATACAATCAAATAGTATTGGGAGAAAACATAGGCTGAGCCAAAAACTGTCTCTTTTGCAATAGTAAAATCTGACTTTAATCCACATAATCAAGAATCTGATGACTCAAAACAGGTCAACAAGCTTATTTGAAAACGTAAATAAAAAAATCTGGTCCAGGTAGTATCATAGCCTTTTGTTAATAAACTACGGAAACTGTAACAAATCAGATTCCAATCAGTCCGATATTCAGGGTGCAAGTAAGTTGGCTGTGATTTTAATGAGGATGCGAGAATAATGATGAGGGAAGACTCATCAGCGGAACAGAGCCATTGAATGGGCATTGGGGACTGCATTCACTGGGGTGTCAAGCAATGCACACTGCATATGGGGTCATTGGACATGTCAAGGGAGTAGGCCAGAGAGGTGGATGATGGAGAAGAGGTGTAGAAGGTTAGAAAGGAGGAGGGGGTTGCGCAGGGGGATGAGAAGTTTGAGTTCAAGGATGAGAAAAGAGAGGAGGAGTAGGTGGGGGAGAGGAGGAGGAGACATACGAAGAGGAGAAAGAGGAGTAGTAGGAAGAGGGGGATGGGAAGGAGGAGGAGAAAGAGGAGAAGAAGATGAGGAAGAATAAGAAGAGGAAGAAGAAGAAGAAGAAGAAGAAGAAAAAGAAGAAGAAGAAGAAAGAGCAAAACAGTTGAAGAATATGGAGAAGAGAGAGAAGCATGAGTAGATTAAGAAGAAGAAAAAGAGGATGAAGACGAGGAATAAGATCACGAAGAAGAAAAATAAGAGGAAGAAGACCGATATGAGGAAGGAGAAGAAGAAGTAGACAAGGAAGACGAAGATGAAGTAGAAGAAGTAGTAGGAGAAAAAGGAAAAGTAGAAGAGGTGGAAGAAGGTGAAGAAGAAGGTAAAGAAGAAGAAGAAGAAGAAGAAGAAGAAGAAAAAGGAGAAAAAGGAGAAGTTGGAGGAAGGAGTGGAAGAAGAAGAAAAGGGACGATGTGGAAGGAAGATAGTAATGGTAGAAAACAAAAGAGATGGAAAAAAACGATAGGAGGGAGGAAAAAAGGAGAAGACAGAAAGAGGAATAAGAATGGGAGGAAGAAGAAGACGACCAAAAAAAAGAAGAGGAAAAATAGGAACAAGGAAGACAAGAAGTGGAAAAAGGAGAAGAAGGAAGAGTCTCAGATGGAGTAGATGAGGAGAAAGAAGGAAATAAAGGAGAAGAAGGGGAGAAGGAGAAGAAGGAGGAGTAGGAGCAGTAGTAGGAAGAGGAGAAAGAGGAGAGCAAGGAGATGAAGGATCAATAGGAGTGGGAGAAAGAGATAGATTGGAAGGATACTAAAAAGGACGAAAAGGACAAGAAGGAACAGTAAAGGGAAGAGAAGATTGAGAAGGAGATGGAAGATGTGGAGATGACTAAGAAAGGAGAAGGGAAGGAAAGAAGAGAAAATAAAATATTATATACAGAAGGAGAAAATGAAGTTTGATTTAGAAGAGGAGAACGTGGAAAGGAAGGAAATCAAGGAGAATGAGTAGCTGAGATGAGAAGGATTATGTGAAGTAAAAGGAGGATTAGGAAGAGAAAGAGAGGACAGGTAAGATAAGAAGTGAATGGAGGAAAATCATGAGGGAGAGGATTAGAAGAAGAATGAGGTGAAGCATGAAGGTGATGATGAACGAGGATGAAGAAGAAGAAGAAGAAGAAGTAGTAGTAATATGGAGAGGAAGAGGAGGGAGGAGGAGTAGAATAGGAGGAGAATGATGAGGAGGGAAAGTCATTGCCATGTCATAGTGATCAAAGGTGTCAGCAATCAGACCGTGATTTAGGGTCAATTTCCGGCTCTAACCACTATAGAATGCACCTATGCTATGACCTGCTAGCCCAGCGATAATTACTGCCCGATGGATATCCAGTAGGTGAAGCTATAGTATTTCCCTGTTATAGAGCGTTCACCCTGTCCGATTGTATGGTCTATATCTGGATCGTTATCAACACAATCAACAACATCAATACAATCGTCGTCGTAGGATAAAATTGTGATTAACAACCGATTATCCCGTCTTTCGGAGGAGACGATAAGCCGTCGGTCCCGACCACCTAAAAAGTAGTCGTCATCTCTCGTCATCATTCTCCCACGCACAAGCCTAAGAGCTTATGTGGACATCACCCTCAGTATTATTATTATTATTATTTAGAATTTATAATTCGTCTGGTTTATAATATTTGAAATGTTCTACTGAAAGGGAATCTTCTTATCTTTTGTCATTCTTGCTTTTTTTATTATTCTTCATTTGTTTTGTTTGTAAGATTTCTTTTTATAAGTGTATTTTTCATTTTTGTTTGTTATATTTTCTATAATAAACTCCCTTCTTCTGGGGGTACCAGGACGAAGGAAAAAGGAAAGGAAGGAAGGATTATTATTATTATTATTATTATCAGAAGGTTTTGGAGAATTTATATTTCGTCTGGTTTATAATTTTTGAAATTTTCCACTGAAGAGGAATTTTTCTTATCTTCTGTCATTCTTGCTTTTTTTATTATTCTTCATTTGTTTTGTTTGTGAGATTTCTTTTTATAAGTGTATTTTAAATTTTTGTTTGTTATATTTTCTATAATAAACTCCCTTCTTCTGGGGGTACCAGGACGAAGGAAAAAGGAAAAAAAAAAATATTATTATTCAAAAACTGGTACTGATCAAGAAATGTGTCGATAGAACACATTGTAGGCTAATCAATACTACTTATTAGGAACTAAGAGCAACCTAAGTTTATTGTAGGGAATTTACAGTATTCATACTACTGTATCAAGAAAAACTGTCTTCAGTTCCAAGACAAATTAATTAATTACTGATGACGAAAATCCAAATCTTCAATAATATTATATTGTAGCTATATGTTGGCGCTTGCAATATATTATATTGTAGCTCTGATTTTTCTATATATTATTTGGATACATGAGAGAAGTCTAGAACCAATTTCTTCATGCAAAATTTCCTTGTGCTAGATACAGAGTGGCCCAAAAACCTCGTATTTTCGGTTCATTTTCCAGTTTTCAGTTATTTCCGGCAAATCAGACAGAAAAATTTGTTCTTGCATTTTTTCCAGATTAAAAACTACTAAATAAAATGAGATCGTTCGGAACTCTTATGATTTATGAGTTATGATTTCTCAAAAATGAGTGAAATTTGAAGAAAAAATCAATTTTGATGGATTTTAGTTTTTGATCAACAATATTATGTTACCATTTAGATGTATAATTTCAAGTCTCTCTGAGCGTATTTTTGTGCTCTACAATCTGAGATCAGGTAGAGCGCTCTTTTTCATATAGATTTCCAGGTACACCTGACAACAATGCTCCTTGTATTGTGAAAAACACCTGATATTTAGCTTCAACCATCATCACCAACTAAATTGTCACAATGATAAGATCTATGCTTCTCATAGAACATAATCTAATGAACTTATATCATTGTGCGAAATATCAATGTGACGACAATGTAGTTGA
Organism: Nilaparvata lugens; assembly: GCF_014356525.2. Lineage (NCBI taxonomy): Eukaryota > Metazoa > Arthropoda > Insecta > Hemiptera > Delphacidae > Nilaparvata > Nilaparvata lugens. Next base: position 19,044,976 of record NC_052511.1, on the reverse strand, counting down.
TGATGATGGTTGAAGCTAAAAATTAGGTGTTTTTCACAATACAAGGAGCATTGTTGTCGGGTGTACCTGGAAATCTATATGAAATAGAGCGTTCTACCTGATCTCAGATTGTAGAGCACAAAAATACGCTCAGAGGTACTTTGAATTATACATCTAAATGGTAACATATATTGTTGATCAAAAACTAAAATTCATCAAAATAAATGATTTTTTCTTCAAAGAGGCATTGTTGACAGGTGTACCTGGAATCCCGAATGAACCGAAAATACGAGGTTTCTGGGCCACTATGTATGTAGCACAAGGGAATTTTGCATGAAGAGATTTGTTCTGAGCTTCTCCCATGTATCCAAATAGTATATAAAAAAATCAGAACTACAATATATATTGCAAACACACCCCCTTTTTATGTCTATATTGACTGGACTGTTAAGCTATTTGAACAGATGCAATATCTCATTTATTTCGATCTTTGAAACAATTACTGATGAAATAGTACAACGATTTTTCTATAATGACCTTCCTAAAAGTGAGTACTGATCAAAAAGTATGTCGCTAGAAATATTGTTGTAAAGCGGTAGCTGAACGCATCCGCGGATGAATGGAACCGCTTTGGCGCGGCGTAAAATGACTGGAAAACCGGCGCCGTCCAACAAAGCGGGTGGCCATTCAAAAAAGTCCACCGCTTCTACTCGAGTTCCGCTCTTATTGAGATGCAAACTGGCTCTGTGTGTTATTCAAGTGCAACTGCAAAAAATCCATATCGCTGCTTTTTATTTGACAGAGCTATCGATGTGCGCATCCGAAATGAGAGCAGAGGATCGCCGAATTTATCACTTGTTTTGACAGCGCGCGCTAACAAAGACCTCAATTTCCGGCTGCGTTAGCCGAAACGGCTGGATTCTCCTATTTTATTGTCATATCTCGGCATTTTTGTTACTTGTTCAACTCCACTACCGATGGCCGATTCGATCCATTCATTTTGTTTCGGTCAATATTAAGTTCAACCTAATACTTTTTCAATAATTACATCACTACTAAAACGTATTTAGAAGTAGGTGGCTACTAAGGCTATCAGGCTGCTACTATGTGATAGCACAATAGATAAATCAAATCAGGTGTGCTGAATAGTGTGTTGTGTTTTTTCTGGTTCTAAATTTTGTAGAATTACTCAACAATTTCCCAATTAATGGTGATTCGAGTGTCAAATTTTTGTTTTTTATTCTGTTTTCACCAGTCAAAATTTAAAAATCTTAGTTTTCGTTGTTCTTGAGTGAAAATGGACTAAATCTTAGTAAAGTGAAATCATAACCCTATTTTGGACTTTTAAAATGTTATCTAAATTTAGGAGAGAAATAATAAAAGGAGTATCGTTAGTTTTTTCCCCCCAATCAGTGCTTCTTTGTGAAAAATATAAATAAATAAATAGGTGATTCAAATCCATAGAGCTCGTGGCTGGAACGCAAGGCTTTTCTTATTCGAGTCACGCCAAAAATATCGTAATATTTTACTGTTAGGAGGCCTGAAAGGTCTTCTAAATGTTGAAAAGAATAACAATTGGTAACGGAGGACCGAATGAAAACCAGTGGCGGCTGGTGTAAATATAGTTTGGAGGTTGCAGATATCAATCCTAACTTACATGGTAAATAAGAAAGCAATAAATAGGGATTATTGAATCATCATTACATAGAACTTGAATTACCGTATATTATTTTTTTTCTCTCAACATAATTCCAGGTCACTGTATAGAGATAATAGGAAAATGAATAAGTTACATACAAGATTCAAACAATACAATAGAAACAGAAAACCCGAAACTGCTTTATATTTATCAGTCTCAATTATTAGCCTGAAAATACAATAATTTATATATTCTTCAACTGCCGCTTGTACTTACGCGCTCACGCAATCCCAATTTTACAGCTTGTGTGGAATTTTCAAGATTTGGAGGTCTTCCAAACTTCCCAAGTTCAATTTCATTCTTATTTGCTATTACACTAAATAAATCATCCGATGAATTTTAAATATAGTAAATATAGCTTTTGTTTATTACACGATCACTTACATATTATCCTCGCTTATTACACATCACTTATACAATCCTCAAATCGAAACAAACAAAACTTTTCAATGTGGTCTGTCGTCTTTAGTGTGATACTATCGACTATCGATACAAAGGCAGTCTTCATAGATCGATATTGTTGGTATCGTATCGTTAGTTTCTATAGAATGACTGTAGGAGCTAATGAAAATGGTTGTAGGAACGCTGCAACCATGCCATCCTCAAAAAGCCATCTGGCCAATTGGTTTGCCAGCACTTTAGGCTTCCAATGTTATTCTCCCATATAACGATATAAGCGACGCGTCATCGGGGGTTGCAAATGCTATGCGTTCCTTCTTCGGACCGCGCAAATTCAAAATGTTCAACTATCTGTTCTGCCTTTCTGCTGTATGAATTTTGTCGGAATTAAGAAAATAATTTTCAATAAAATGACTATCGAATTGAAGTGTTATTAAGACGTTTTAAAAAAGGAAAATCTCTTTCTATTGCCTGACTTGTTGGGGGTTGTGCAACCTTGCAACCTTAAGAGGAGCAACCACTGATGAAAACTATTACCTCTGGCGGTATGCGTTACATTGTTGAGTCAATTTGCAACTGAACTGTTCCGTGTTGAAGCCGAGCTTCTCCCACCACAGAAAATAGGTGGAGTGGGACTATGCAGTACAAATTATACACATATCACTGTCTGAGAATGCGGAAGGAATGAGTAATGTCTATTTTTCTGAAGCATGTACTGTTATATTGTGATATTACTGTTTAGTATTTTTTCTTGTTTTCGCAATTTATTGTACTATTTATTATATTATTTTCATGAATCAACCTGACGTTTATAGATGGTACTTTATCTAAGAGTTATCATCCTTGATAGGTTTGCCTTCATTCTATATCCCTGAGGTCATTGCCCACAATGAACTCCTCAATCAAGTTAAAACACTGAAATGATATTTGCAGACTATAGCCAAATAATTATGTTAGATATGAAATATTTACTTGTACTGTACTGATCCATTCACATCGAATTTAACACAGGGTTGGAGGATTGAAAGGAAATTTAACTTTTATGATAAAATTGGAAACATCGCGAAAATTTGTTTATCTTTTGAATATCACTTCTCTCAGAATCATGGGGCGTCGTAATGTGTAATAATTTTATATCAAATTAAATAGGGGAGAATGTGTCCTTTCTATTGGTGTCTGGATCATTTTCATCCGACCTATAGTTATTTTTCAATTAATGATTATGTTCGTCAATGTCGAGACATTGGGAATGTGGGAGAAATCTTTCCACATTCTCTAGGCGCGCGTGAGAGAGAGAGAGAGAGAGAGAGAGAGAGAGAGAGAGAGAGAGAGAGAGAGAGAGAGAGAGAGAGAGAGAGAGTGTGTGTGTGTGTGTGTAGAAAGACAGATAACATAACAATAAGGAGGAAATGGATGTGAAAATGGTCAGAGTTGAATTAATTTTATTCAACTCTTTTCATATTCATAGTTGATTTCATGATTTCATTTTTGGATTCATCTTTTCAGAGTTGAAATTTAAAAAAAATGTTTTAAAAATGTTCATGTTTAGCCCTGAACTTTTACGTGTTCAAACACTTCTAAAAACCTTTGCCTGTCCCTTTGTGAGCAAAAAATTATCTTATTAACCTAGTATGTTTTTACTATGATAAATAATAGAAAGCTATATTAAAAACAGTCATAACTCCCTTGTTTTCGGGTATTTTCGAAAATGGGACAGAAATTGGGGTCGCTGAATTCAAATCTGAAATCAAAATTCCTCTATCTCCATTATTGGACGATTTAGATTTTGGTGGAGAGGATAGCCTTGAAAAGTAGGGCAGGCCGGGCTCTTGTTGCTTACTACCAGTGTGTAGTGATTTTGCTCCGAGTCGTTCAAGGACACAGGCCAACACAGGCCAAATCCGCGAGCCAAATCCGTAGGTGTGTAGGGCCCTTAACTCACTGAACTTCTATCAGAGTCAGAGTCTATGTAATTGTATCAAAGTCAGTGGCCGATATGTGAGATTCTCGTAAAAAGTCATCACCTGATTAGCATTGGTTTGCTATATCAATGTTATGTGTATTGGAATGCTATGTAATGTATTCTTATTTGACATTAGTTGGGGCAGATAACTCTATCCTTCTCTACTTTCGCACTGTTGCCAAATACTAGTTTGTTGACTATGAAGAGACATTCATATCAAAATATTTCATCTGAATTATGAAAATTTATTATGAAATGGTGGGAAAAAGGCCTATATTTTCACCACGAATGGAATAAATGTGAGATGGAGTTGATCATTATTCACAAGAGTCAGCAATAGTCAATATTACATCAGATTTTCCTATAAATGGTAGAAATATCTACCTATCTACTATAGAAAGCAGTAGTAACAGAGATTCGGCCATTCTATAGTCCTATCATTGCCCCTGACTTTATAAAATGAATTTCAGTACTAGAGTTCTACAAATAAGATGTTTTGAATAATTCATTTTGATCAAAGATAGAAGTATCTCAGAATATTAAAAACAGAGCAAATTGAGAAAAATCAATCTGAAGTTTAGGTTTTTTACTGATAAAAGTATAGCCTGTTGTTTTGAAACTGAAAACTGTAGGATGAAAAGTCGGCAGGAAAAGTTTTCTACCTTGAAAAGAGTGTTTACAACGATCTGAGTTTCATCCCATGTCTATCGATGCGGATGCCACAAACCCATTGTATTGGTTGAGACAGCTCAGGGGGCTGCAGAAATTGTCTGACTGCGTAATTGATTACACTTTCCACTCGCCGAAAAGCTCTTCCACTCGATTCAATGGGATCAAAGCATGAATTATAATCGCCCCCTCAATCTAACTTTCGAAAAAAGTCTTCAGCAAAGTAATTACACAAAGCGATACGGCTAACAACAATCGGACTGATAATTATTTTGAAGGCAGTTCTTGGAATTTGGGCCTGGAACGGAATAATATTCAAATACGCCGCAGAATAAATATTTCCTGGAATGTTTATTCATGACTTTAATGTTTCATGTTATATGTTTAATCAGCACTCAGGCTTCAAAGAAGTTTATCAGTGATGGTTTGTGTATAAAGAGAGATAATTTTTGAATAAAGGGATGGATTAATAAAAGCAGATCAAATATTATCTGAGCAATTCTGATAATTAACGTTATTGGCACTCACATTTATAAGTTCCAAGTGTATCTTGTTTTAGTAGATTTGTGGATAAGATTTCGGGTTTGCAACCAACTCAGTCATGTTTCTGTTATTTATGGATTTATCCAAATTCATTAAATTTGTTTGTCATATAATTTTGTTCTTCCTTATTTTATCAATAAAAATCTTCCTTTTTTTAATTTTAGGATCCTTATTTTATCAGGTGAAATTGTATGTAATTTTTTTGGTCAAGATTAATTGCACGTAATTTGATTATTTTTGTTTTGGCGAAATGAAACTGATTTGATTTCATTCGATTGTTTTGAATTTCAAGTTCAATGGTTATCATCATTCAGACAATTATCTCAATGACTTTGCATCGCTAATTACAGGAGTTATCAATCAGTAAATAGGCAAAATTCAGAAATACCTTAGAATCTGTCCAATCCTGATGAACCATTGTTCTTCTTTAAAAAGAATCTTCGATGTATTTTTATTTATTTATTTCATTGACAATCACAAATCATAATTATAATATATAATATATGATATATAATATATAATATATGATAATATTATATATATATATATATATATATAATATATATATATATATATATAATATATATATATATATAATATGATTGGTAGAAGACAACAGGCATAGTCCAAAACTGTATTCAAAAAAGTTTCAAAAAAGAATGAGGTGAAGATTTCACTTTTCACTTCAAAAAGTCAAATTTCCACTTCAAAATTCATGACTAAACTGAAAATTTAAAATTTTGATATTTAAAAACTAATTTAGAAACAAGAATATTTCACTCAAATCTCTACAAATTGTAAATTTTTGAGTAATTTTGCAAAATTTCGAGCCAGAAGAGAAACACAATTTCACTAATAAACTTCGTGTTCTTGAACGATCAAATGGACATCCAACAAAATAAAAAAATCCAGATGAATCTAATATCAAGACATTTTCAAACTTTGACAAAATAGTTAATCAATCTCAACTCGTGTGTCTAGTCCTGAAGCGAAGATCTCCACAATCTCTAAAAACCTCACTACATCACAGGCAAAGTGATGTGACAGTGGACACGCCCTTCTAAGGAAAAAAAGAGGAAGCAAATGAGTGTATGATACGAACCAACAAGGAGGGTACAAGGGAGGAAAGAGGAGAGAGAGTGAAAAAATGAGGGCAAGTTTGGCGAACCCTGTACATTGCGATACGCCATGAAAGATTGATAAATTCGAAAAGAGCGCGGCGCTTTCCAACAATGTAAGGCCAGCTTATAACGGAAGTCGATCAGGGATTTGCAGGCCATGCATAAGAACAAAACAATACAGATATACGGTGTGTATAGGAAAAAACACTACAGATATACAGGTTGTGTAGGATATGCGTAAGAACATAAAACTGCAGATATAGAATGTGTATAGGAAAAACACTACAGATATATAGCTTGTGTAGGGTGTGTGTAAGAGCAGAACAATACATATATACGGTGTGTATAGGAAAAAACACTACAGATATACAGGTGATGTAGGGTGTGTGTAAGAGCAGAACACTACAGATATACGGTGTGTATGGGAAAAACATCACAGATGTATGTGGGTGAAGGGTGTGTATGAGGAACAAAAACTACAGATATACAGGTGAAGTAGGACATGAATAAGAACAGAACACTACAGATATACAGGTGGGAAGTATCGCTGAAATATAAAACACAGAGACAAATGTGCATTGTGATGAATCGAGCTTATTTAGCAAGTCGCCGTATCCTTCAGGAGCACGTATATGATAGTAGGATAGGGTTCGACTCCTTGTTCTGGCATTTTTCATTCGGATGCCGCTTTCATCGGGATTCTTCCCCCCTTCACACCTCTTTCCACTCTATTCACCCCTCTTACCAACCCTCACCCCAAACTCACTGCAAGGGCCGAACGTCTGAGAAATGGATTTCGGATACTTGTGGAACGTAGCCTTGTTCGTTGATCTCCGACGTGATTTTTCAGCTGTGTCGAACCGACTTCTCACTCTCTCTTTCACTCTTTCTCTTTCACACTTGATTCCACCTTGCGACTCCACGTTATGTTCAGGTATTCATTGTAATATGCATGAATTTATTGCTTCGGAAATAGCTTCATAGCTCCTTCCTCACCTCTTTCCTTGTTCAAAAATTTCTATCAAAATCGTAATTTTATAGAGAGAGAATTATTATTTCAACACCTGTTAATTTAGCATTGCCTTAGTGCTGAATTTGACAGGCTTCTATCAGCATCGTAATATCAAGGTGCGTACAAATATACACGCCGCGAACATGAGCAATTCACTTTTAATCAGCTGACTATATCTGTATTTTTACAGAAACGGTAAGATACAGATATGAAAAGCTTGGCATCAGCTGATTAAAAGTGAATTGCTCATGTTCGTGGCGCGTAAATCTGTACGCACCTTTACAGATGAAATCTGATCATGGAATTACTTTTTTAATAAATATTCGATTAAGCCAATTATGCTATTATCAAGTGTTCAACAAACAGGTATGGCATCTATTTCTGAACAAGAACTTATTATCTGATTTCCTGGTTCACCAAGTTTAGTGAAATCATTTGAGCATGGTCAAATAGGTGGATCATGTTCAAATGACTTGACCGAGCTTGGTGAAATCGGGCGTTAGGCCTATCATCAAATGATGACTTCCACTTGAATTGTTCTACTCTAGCTGATAATATTATTATAACATAGTCGGCAATTTTAAACAAAATACTTGAACTAGAAAACAGTGTTATTAAGTTGTCTTCTCCACTCACATAGTTTCCTCCCTCATGTATAAAACTCATGGTATTGGTTATCATATTTGTAGCTCTTAACCCCAATAATATCAGTACGATAGTTGAATAGAGTTGAATATTGTGTAATCAATATCAATAATATTTCTTTCACATCACCACTACGAAACTTCAACTTCCATCAACTTCTAAATAATTGAGATATCTTCCTTCTTTTCCTCTCCCTATCTTTTTCATCTACAGCCCGGTCGTGTGCTGATGGGAAGAATATTATTATTTCTTATCCTTTTCAGAGAATCGACAATTATTTGTTGAAACACCGCCGATTTATGGAGTTACATCACAATATAATATTATCGTTATTCTAATTGCATTAAATTTTTATTCTCATTGATTAATTTTTTATACCCTGTAAAATTCGTTGGATAATTTGTATTACCGTCATTTAATGTAAATTAGTGTATAAGCCAGTGAATATTGTAACAAACACAAATAAAGAACTCTAATCTAATCTGAACTAATCTTTCTTGGATAACAATCAATCTGATCTAATCTAATGTAATCTTCCAAGTCCACAGTTATCAAAGTAATGAATCAAAGTGAAATCTCAGTTAATTAATAGCATAGTTTGGTGGATTGATAATGATATTCAATTTAAGATTTTCCATTAGCAAATACTCTTAAGTTTCGAACTAGCGAGCTGAAACTCATAATATCGCGTAACTAGAACGCTTTCCAGTATTCTGAGCACACATTGTTCCTTTACTCGTTTATGAACGCTCAGTTGAGTCTCTAATGAGAAGTGAACTCCTTTCCTATTCTGGTTAAATAAACAACGTTTAAAATTTAACCGGCTTTTGTGCAACCGGGCCTGAGACTGATAGTGGATAACAACTTAGGCTAGGCACACACCAGTTAGTCAAGACAAGACATGATCAGACACGTTCAGTCACAATACTTCACATAGTTGCTTATGAAGACATGTCTAATTGCAATGACTAATCAGTGTGTGTTGCGTCACAAGCAGCTATGTGAAGTATTAAAAGTGTCTAAAAGTGTCTAATCATGTTTTGTCTTGTCTTGACTAACTAATGTGTGCCCAGCCTTAGCTAGAGTTCGATTATTCTAGTGTAAGAATAATGGATATTATTTATTCATTTATTCATACATTGATACATACAATATCATTCTCAATTATGAATGATTGGGAAAGGAACAACAGGTTCAAAGCCCAAAACTGTCCTTTTTTCCAAATTTGGATAGAAATCGTCCAAAAATAGGTTATGTTTACACTTCATGTTTTTTTTCCAATTTTGAGTTCAAAATATAATATATAAACTAGGAATTTAGAATTTAGAAAAGTTGAAAACCAAATTAAATAAGAATACTTCACTAAATCATCACTGATAACTGAAATTTATTTAAATATAAATTTATTCTTTCCATTTTATTATAATGGTTTTGAAGGAATGTGATGTACTCACATGGTATCGCCATAGTAGAGTCATTCGGATCTGGACTGTACTCCTCCTTAGGAAAGTACTCGATAAATGTACAATGCATGTCATCCTCCCCAGCTGAAAAAAAAACACAGATGAAAATTATTTTTGTATCATGAGACTGTGTACTTTCAGTACAAAAGTAAATTTTGTTATCATGGCGATTCTGTTGCTTAAGCCGCCACACCGTTGAGAGGTAGAAGACTGTCTAGCTGGGCCAATGGCAGGCGTTCATGCCCTTGACCAATAGCAGTACTTGCCTACTAGTATAAATTCTACTGCTCTTGTATTTAGTTTTAGTTTATCAGTGATTAACAATAGTTCAATAACCGAAACCGGTCTTTCTAAAGGTGCGTACAGACTTTCGCTCTGCTCCGCAACCGAACGTCACTCCAGCAGAGCGATTGATGATCGACCGGGGAGCAACAATGGTTCGACCGGGGAACGCGAGAAGATCTAACATCTTCCGTAACGTTCATGATGGGTGCGTGGGCGGCGCGACTGTAGTTCGATGGAGGAACGAGGGCGGTACGAGGGCGGTACGAGGGAGGAGCGTGCTCGGTGCGGGTTGGAAGAGCGTATATGTGTACGCAGCTTAAGTATCAATAAATCTGTTGTTTTTGACAATTTCTCAGTCTTTTTCATTCAACAATAATATAGTGTGCATTCTGTTAGAAATTAATGTTGCCAGTGATGTTTTATTGAATAAGTTGAACTTTGACTCATAACAATTGGGCTAACCTTTTCCAAGTTCATATAATACTCCGATTCCATAATTATGATTGCTATACTCCTGAAATAACATTTTTCCCTTCCGCATACATCCAATTTCTTGTCAATAATAATTATTTTCTATTCTCACGCCCCTGCTATATTGGAGAATAGGTTTATTGTATCAATGATAGGTGGAACGGAAGTGAGTTAATGGTATGGAAGCTCGTATAGTCGTTGATAGCCTCATATACAGACCGAGAAGGCTATTATAGCCTGCTAGATTGCCTAAGTCGTCTTCAAATAGCATTACGTCATGAAGACCAGCTTTGACCGACCAACCAATCCTTAAACTTCGTGATGAAATCCTTTATTGCATATTGTACTGGAGTCTGTATCAAGAAACTCTATCTACATCACCTTTATACTGGGCATTTATATTTTCATTGCAGAACCTTCAATTATAAAGGTTCGTATAGACTTACGTGCCACGAGCATGCGCATTCCAATTTTCATCAGCTGATTCTATTATTATATATGTATCTCTCTGTTTCTGTACAGATACGGATATAAATATCGGGGCACCGTGCTTCGCTCGTTATTTTTATTTATTGATAAACAGAACACAATTCTCTAAAATGATTGTGTTTATATTTTACAGCTGGATATAAGTCAGCTTATGAATTTTGGGGATGCGATATTTTGATTTTTCACATAATCACTCGATCGCTCACTTTTTACTATCAACAGACGACAAAAGTCTCAGCTGTTTCAGCCAAGGATGAATTATCATTTTAATGTCATTCAGCGAGTTTTTTCAAGGATGAGACCTAGTGCAATCGAATTTTTATATCATAAACCTACTATGTTCCAAATTTCGTGAAAATCGTTAGCGTCGTTTTCGAGATCGTTGAACATAAATAACCATATAATCAGATTTAAAAATAACCAGATATAAAAATATAAACAGATATACAGAAATTGCTCGCTTAATATAATAGGATAAGCATATATAATCAGCAGATGAAAAGTAAAATGCGTGTGTTCGTGGCGCATAAGTCTGTACGCACCTCAATATATAACTTTTCACTTTAGAAATCATGAAGTGAGTTAATCCTTAATTGTGACAGAAAGAATATAGCGAGTCATAAAAACGGTGTAAAAGCACTGAGATGAGCTGATACTGAAGCTCAGTAAATCAAATTTATTTTTTCAAGTATATAAATTTTATAACAATTCATAATGAATGATTCGCGTACTGAATTTGAATTGGAATCTCGGATGCAGTTATATATTTCTCATTGAAACCAGAAGAATTTCTACTATGCATTATAAATTCAACTGACCAGGATAAATTCCTTGATTATAGACGCCCAAGCACTGCCATTCAAAATTCGGAGCTATCGATTTTATTCGTATATACGTTCATTAACGTCAAGTGGAATTTGTAAAGTACACATTAAAAGTGTCACGGTAGAATCGTCCAATATTTTTGACAGACTGCCCCAACCATTGAATTTTCAGAAGCTTGGTTCCGAAATTGATTTTGTTCGAAAAAACAAGCTCTAAATTGGAGTTCCAAATCATCGGTAATTGTTTAGTAATATGCTGGTACATTTGCATCTCGGTTTGGAATTCGATGTAGCTTTCAGGCAGATGTTCATTACTTCATCATACAATGTCTGAATAATATCAAGTATAATTATTCTACGTTTTTCTGTCACACTTATTAATTTTCAAGCTTCACTTGCAAACTTATATTTGATCAAGGTTGTTGGAACGGGGCATTAGACTCTGATTAGGTGATAGATAAAATTTGATTCCCAGTCATTGATAATCGATAAACTTCCAATAAAAATCAATGATAATCATTCCATACAGTAGAATGAAAACGATCTAATATTGTAAAAGCCACTAATTTACATGTATTTAAACAATTTGAGATACTATTTTTGGTTTTAGGACTATTAGAAATATCTAGAAAATCGAAAGCCTAAACATTGAGCAGCAGAATAGTATAGTATGGGAGGAGCCCTACGATTGGTCATTAGCTGTGGACCAATGAAGGTTGAGCTCCACTGCTATTGGCCGAGACTAGACAAGCTCCAGTATTCCTAATATGGTCATGAGATTCTCCCTCCAAATCAATTTCCTACCTTCATTTTCTTCCGTAGTTTTTGTATTTTCATGTTTACAAGTTTCCAAGATGAATAATTTCCCATTATTTATCCTGTCATCTATTGGCCTTGTTAGTTCCTATATTTTTCTTTATTTGTTGTTTGATGATTCTCATGGCTTATTATTGCTTTCCTACTACGTGGGACACATTACTTTATTCCTCTGTTCAATATTCAATCTTTCAGAGGCCCAGTTCCACAAAAGCCGGTTGAATTTTAACCGTGATTAATTTCACGAGAACCATTCAGAGAAGGCTCTTTTAAAAAGACCGCTTCTCTGATTGGTTCTCGTGAAACTAATCACGATCAAAATTCAACCGGCACTCAGTCTACTAGAGATCAATAATACTGTTACAACCGAAGCTAGTATCTCAAATTGTCTCATTAAATTGGTTTTTCTGACAATATCAAAGCAATCTGACAAATCTACCACGACATTACCTTCACAACATCACAGAAAGCTTATCCCAGTACACTTTGACAATTTAAAGAAATTTTTTCTACCATGGAGACGATGAAAAAGTTATAAATCATTGAATAAACAGTGCACTGGAATATCCATCAAATTCAGATCCAATAAAAATGTTGTCCAAGATTCATTATTCCTCAAATACAGAATTTCGTTATCACAGTACTAAAAAACTTTTCCAAACTCCATTATCTGGAGATTCAAAAGAGTTACTCATATTCCGACAAGACTCATTCATAACTACAGGGAACAGCAATGATCTACATCTATCATAACTCAACTTTCAAGTACCCCAACACTGATCTATCATAATATTTTTATGGGAAAACTTTGTTGAAATGACTCTCTTATCAACGATATCATAAGCCTAGCCAGTTATGCACATTGACTTATTTCAAAACTGCTACTGTGCTCTCTACCGTTCTTCTTGGTTTTCCTTTTTACCCAGTGGTTTCCCTTTTCTTCCGCCTGTTATTTTTCTCTCTTAGTTTGATCTTATCCATCGTTTTCCCCACTCTCTCTCCACTCTCTCTTCCTCTTTCATCTTTCACTCCTCATCCCAAGCTTTTATCTTCTTTTTCTTTGGTCTATAATACAGATTATCGAGTCTGTTCTCTCCACCGTTCTTCTTGGTTTTCCTTTCTACCCAGTGGTTTTCCTTTTTTTCCGCCTGTTATCTTTCTCTCTTAGTTTGATCTCATCCATCGTCTCCCCACACTCTCTCTCCCCTCTCTCTTCCTCTTCCATCTTCTACTCCTTATCCCAAGCTTTTATCTTCTTTCTCTTTGGTCTACAATACTGATTATCGAGTCCGTGCTCTCCACAATTCTTATTGGTTTTCCTTTTTACCCAGTGGTTTTCCTTTTCTTCCGCCTGTTATCTGACTCTCTTAGTTTATTCTTATCCATTATCTCCACCCCCACTCACTCTCTCTCTCTCTCTCCCACCCTATCTCTCTCTATCTGCTCGCACACCCACACTTTGCATTCTAACCACGCGTCTAAACCACTTTAGCTATCTTTCTTCAGACCTCTCTCTCGCTATCTCTCCTTCTTGCTTCTGTTCTGGTTTTGCGCACAGCTCTTCGCTGATACCACAACTCCACCTAGTGCCACTGCTTTTTGAGTGAAACACTATGTATGCAGAGTTCCAGTGGAATAGCATTTGAATATTCTCTTTTTTCATTTACATAGATAAAATCATACTCTCCCCATTACCGAGAACCAATTCCAGTGCACTAGCAACGTGCTACACAACAAGTACTGATTAGCTTTATCATGACTTGTAAGTGCAACAGCAGCTGAATTTCATAAGAGATTTCAATTGTAGATCCAAATTGTATTTTGGTTTTTTTACCATTTTATATAACAACAAGTACTCACCATTTAACGCAACAAGTACTGATAAGCTTTATCATGACTTGTAAATGCAACAGCAGCCAAATTTCATAAGAGATTTCTATTGTAGATCCAACTTGTATTTTGGTGCTGTTACCATTTTATGTAACAGTTCAGCTGCATCTCAAATCACTGTTAGACAACTCCACTGTTATTTTTATTAACTTTATGTCTCCTCAATCCATCCCTCAAGTGATGAGAATAAAACGGATAAAGAGTGTAACGTTCAAAATCCGAATGGATAAATAAAAATTCCTATTTGAAGAAATTTATAGGTCTAAGTGAAATAATAGGCTAATATCGCCAAAGATGATAACGTTAAAGATTAGATAATATCAGGCATCATGGCCAAATTGTACAACAGCCGAATAGGAATGAAAATAATTTTTGCTATCTGTATAATATCATATAAAATATTGAAAATTTGAGGTTAGGCGTAAAACATCTACTGATCGGCGACCTAATGATCGACCGAGTCGCATAACGTAGAATCTGACCAAACACCTTGGCAGAAACTTATTGTAGCGAAACAGTATTCAACTTGAGGGACCAAAGGTTACACGCTAATTGTTGTAATATAAGAATCAATCTATAACCTTTATAAAATTACTTTGCATGTAAAAAGCATATTAAAAAACCCAAACAAAAATAATTAAATGTATTAAGGAAGTAGGAGGTTCCTAGGCGCATGAATACTATAATAATTTGCATGCACCAATCGAATGGTGGCAATTGATAGGCGGCAATAGTGAGCCGATTCAAATATATTTGTATATATTTCTACAAATGATAAGAATTTATGAATTATTATTGTGCAGTTAATGTTTTGGATACGGCCCAAAGGCAAATAAATGATTAAAGATGTAACATAAGTAATAATTTAATAGTTTGATACGGTCTATTTGAGCCATGAATGGCGGAGGAAAAGATTATTTAAATTTTATGTAAATTTGGAAATCGGAAATGAAAATTGTAAATTAGAAAAGAGAACTTCGACACTTGCCTGCCAACGACCACCATGAGATGTCACCAAAAATTATAGAGCGTAATATCTTACTATACCTTTGATAGCTTAAAGTTAAATCGAATTTCTAAATTTTTTCATAAGACTTTGTGATGCTAATGTAAAGCAGAAGTCATTTTCAAATAATTTTTTAACCCCTTGGAAGAGATGACTCCGGCTACAAATAATCCAGGACCACCAGGAGTTTGGATTGACATCAGCAGCTCATAGAAAATTCCAGCACGTGAGTGAAAAATATTCGAAATAGTGATAGGGCGCCCTCAGTGCTTCGAAATGAAATAAGAATCAAAGCTAGCTCGTCGAAAGGGTTTTTATAAATTAAGAATTTGGTAAAAATACTTGCGCAAGTAAAAATAGTATAAAAGGTATTTTATTAGATAGTAACGAATCAATCCATATATCAAAAGATCCATCAATCAAAGAATACTAAGTTCTAGGCTGTTAATACAATATTCATATGATCATTAATTTCTGCAATATAATTTGCGATAATATGATGTAGCCCTAATTCACTAGATGAATTGATCTATCTATTCCGTCAGGTGCCGAATCTCGCACCCTGAGATATAAAAAATATTTATTATAAAGAAATCTATTGGGAACCAAAGAATTTAATATATATTTCGATTATTAGTTTGTCTATTTGTCATGCTGATTTAAGAAATTTAGATTCTGAATAGGATCGTCCAAGTCGACAAGTATCAGCAAGTTGATATCGAAGCCACATGCAAATAAATGCATATGATCATAAAAATGGAAGCACATGGTAGCATTTCGTGCTATAGAACTTAAAGAATAATATTAACCTGTGATATTTTATTGATTTCGTTTCTTGTTATATCATCTATTCCTGTCGCTCTATATATTTTTGTTTTGACTTATTTTTTGAGATATTTGTTAATATATGTATCAAATTTTTATGGTGTACGATTCATTTTATTCCTCAATACTATAGGATATAAGTTTTATATATATATTATAAATTATCAGTATTATTGTGAAAGCTCATATCTGGGCCTATGAAGATTTTTATGAGATTGTATCCTAGTAAACCCACGATCAGATTTTATAATTATTGAAATAATTCTCATGCTCTACCGATTGATGCCAAGCAGGAGGCTAATCGTTATTTAATTATAAAAAATAACGTGACAAGAGCCAATTACTCTATATTTTCATTTTCTGGAGTAGATTTTCCCATTCTATTACATTCCAGGACATGAATGTGTTAGATTGAATTGAAATTTGGTTTTCAAACTCACTGAAATTGAACTCACTTCCATGTATTGCAGAATGGAATTCATCCCACTAACGATAGGTGGCTTCCGTCAGCCAAATATAGAATTTCAATAAGTATTCATATAGATTATTCCGTCAAATAGAACAGCATTGAAATTTTTTTGTTCAGTTGATAACATTGTTAAAGATATTTTATGGGAATTTCTTGATCCACCTATAATACTACGCCAAACGAATTCTAGCAGTTGCTACTTCAGACAAGTAGTCTAGCTACTTCAGCAATTGCTAGATTTTATTCAATCTGAGTGAGGATAAGACTATGTTGAACTCTTTTCCAGGCGTTTTTAGGACGCATTTCCAGTGTCGGCAGGGCTGGAAGCTCTCCGATCGGCTGATTGGGTTGGCGCCTGAAAAACGCCCAATATGATCTCGCCCGAGCAGTATATCAGAAACTCTAGCTTGACTATCAGGGAGTAGGATAATGATTAAAAGTGGGATGTTGAGAATGTTGAGAATAAAGATTAGAATAACAGTTTCATTCATAAGTGAGCAGTTGAAAATGGAGTTAAGAATAAAGTCAGTTACACACACATCGATTTTTGGACGAACGATTTTTTGCCGTCCTTGTGAATTCTATCAGATTGAACAGATGATGTTTGTCAAGTTCCGTTTAATCTGATAGAATACATAAAGATGGCGAACACGAATGTGTGTGTAACTGGCTTAAGAGCTACATTGATCTTTGACCAAGTATCTATGAAATTGTATGAAGATTCTATGAGAATTGTATGAAATATCTATGAGAATATCTATGAAATTAAGGATGGAAATATTGTTTCAACTCAAAACTAGAACAAATTCAGTTATATTGTTGGCTCAAGTTAGAGATACAAAAGTTCTATCACAAGGAAATGAGTGAGTTTTAGATGGATAAAGGATACTAGTGTGAGATAGAGGAAAGCGACTCATATATTTTCGGAGACGAATGGTCGCAGAGCACAGCTCTGGGGGACAATTCCTTGGAGGAAAGGCGTGGAAAAGGTCGTAAGTAGGAGCTAGTTGCAGAAAGTCCTTCGCCAGAGGAACAACAGTCGTGTTTGTGCTGATATTGCAGCCAGCAGGCGGCAGGCGTTCATAGAATTTAGCTCACGTACGTTTCCATTGCTTCCTCGGAATATTTAATTTCTAATCCTTTCACTTCAATACTTCCTCCTCATCCTCTTTCACTTCAGCCACCTCATCCTCTTTCACTTCATCCACCTCATCCTCTTTCACTTCATCCTTCTCTTCATTCGTAGAGGACACTTTCACTCATTCTACTCCTCATCATAATGTTTTCAACCTTGTTCTCCAAGTCTTCATAATGTTATCTCTTCCATTATTGCGTTACGAAGATACTGATCCACGTAAGTTATTGCATGAAGTGAAGAAATATTCATTTAATTATAATATTTAAAGATTATTTCTGTTATCTCTGGGTATTGTATACTTTCAGTGTTTTGAGAGTTTGCACTTAATGTGAGTACCTATACAGTGAATTGAAGTAATTCAATCAATTTGATGAATGAAAACAATTATTCTTGAACGGGAAATAGAAAAATGAAGAGTATAGGCCAACTGATATTTGACTAGAAAGCGTATTTGGAACGAATAAGTAGAATATTAAGGAAATCGTTGATATTGATGTATCGTAATACAATAATAATTATTCATTCCGTGACAATTTCACTGGAAATTAAGGTGAATGGTATAATATTAAATACGGGACAAGCAGAAATTCATCTTAAATTGTAATTACGGAATTTCAAAACTCATATAACATGAGTCTGGATTAGTTATGAGTGAAAGTTGTATGACAATCATAAATTTAAACAAAGTTCAAGCTAAGAATCTATTAATAATATAGCTTCACATCATCAGTAATGATTGCTCAGCCATAGTTAGGTCCACGTTATGAAGGCAGCGGGTCGCCGTCTAGTTGTCACCCCGACTACCTGACAGCTGGTCATCTTGGCCATAGGCGACTACTTGTACCCTGGTAAAAATATACCATTGCCGTCAAGTTGTTACCCCGACTACTTGACACCTACTAGACCGGAGGTGCCAACTAGTCATGACCGTAAACGACAACTTGACACCTCGCACCCTCGCGTCAGGGTGTCTCCCCGACTAGTTGTGACCACCACAGAAAGGAGACAAGTAGACGGGTATGGCTCACGTCTACTTGTCCACTTAAAACCGGTTTTAAAAGGGGACAAGTAGTCGGGGGGGGGGGGCACCTAGTCGCGTTCCCAAGGCAGCATTTGAATATTCATGTCTATCATTCGAAAAAGCAGATAACACTATCGATTTCTAGCTCCGCAACGTTGCCAGATCATTATTAACAATGTAGAAATGTAATATATAAACAGAATATTCAACCTTGATCATGAAAATGTATTATTATCCAATGTATTATAGTTATTATTAAAATGTATTAAAATTTCTTGACGAATAAAGTATAATTGGTTATTATTTTTAACAAATGTTAACAGTTAATATTATATCAGATAGCGGTATCAGCTATCTCCCATAAAGAAGGCAGTGAGAAGGTAGAGAATCGGTAACGCTCTTCTCCTACGTTTTTCCATTGCCATTAGAACGTGGACTCCACCATGGAATTCTCTATCAATAGTCCTTTTTATTTATCAAAGATCCACTTACTAACATTTCCCATGAAACATTATTAATATTGTGAAAAATCTATTTGGAAAATTGGAATCATAAATATTTCTACAATTTTCAAACTAAATTATTGAGTCGATGAATTCAAATAATTAATTATTGCAATTTTCAAACAAAACTATAGAGTCGATAAATTAGAACTATTAGTTTCTACAAAGTTCAAACTGAATTATTCAGTCAATAAATCATAGCTTCATGTAACAAAATAAATTGAATCATGTAACAAATGATTCAATGGATTATCAATGATAGATAACGGAATATTTTAATCAATAATTAATCATCATATGATTCACATTAAATTTTGTAATATAAATTAAAACAGGAGACACAAGACATAAATAGATTGAAAACACTTAGAAACTTACATTAGAAACGGAAATTTTCGGAAACTGAGTTTCCTTCCTCAACCGAGCAGTGAGTGGGTAGCCTACAGTTTTTTTTTGAAGGAAACTCAGTTTCCGAAAATTTCCGTTTCTAATGTAAGTTTCCAAAGTAAAGTGGATGAGCTCTACCAAAATCTCAAGTTGAATGATTCATCTCAAGGTACCTAGAATGTATCAATCAATCAAATCAATTTATTCACCATTTTTACAATATATACCGTACAGAGTTTTAATGATATTATCTAGGTACATTGGTTCTCCTCTATTAAAGTTCTACTCAACTACTATCGTTTGCAATAGAACATCAATAAAATCATGAGCTAGTCCCAATTTCTCAATAAGTAGCTCGTGATAGAAAGAGTAGAGTTGATGTTGGGCACTAACCATTTGCCTACATTTGCGCGTTTTTTCCTCCATTGAGCACGGATCAATTCTATTCTGGCCTTTTGTGATATTTGAATTTTAAATGTGAACGGCAAGAACGTTCTCAAGCACCCAATCCGGATCCGGCTGGCCTTATCGTTTCCTATTGGACGATCGGCTTCTCAGCGAAATGAAGCCGTGTGATTCTGTATTGTTGGTAGCACTTCGATTCCACTCCATCCTATTCATTCGCAACGATAGAATTTTTTCTTGCTCCTGAATATTATTCTCAGATGCAAGCAATAGACGATGAAATCGTTCAGGTTATGTGTGTTCGCTGAATATTTCATTTCTATTAATCAGAGAAAGAAACTCAAATTGGGGGAGATGAGTGAGAGAAACATGGAAAACGGTGACATGGATGAAGTCATCATGATCAATGATTTTCTCTCATATTCTATGATCGTGAGCATGATACCATTCTAATAAACATCTTATAGAGTTGTGGGCAGAGAAGAAACTCATTGTACTCTATTTCCTCATACCAGCATTTTACTCATTCAATTGTAAGTGGAATTCTAGTGGGATTGAAATGAAATGAAAACATTATTTATTTGGCGAAGTTAGGACTTTCAAGTCCTCTCTACCACTCAACCTTAACATTCTTAATGAGTTCTTGTTACCTCCACAACAACAAAAATATCTTTGTTTTAGTTTAGGCACTGTATTACTTGTAAATATTTCAAAAAAACTTTCACTTTTTGTGTAGTTGAGAAGTTGATATTGTGGTAATTATTCTTATTAAATGAAAAAGACTAAGAAATTGTCAAAAAATCGCAGATTTATTGATACTTAGAAAGACCGGTTTCGGTTTTTACACCATTGTCAATCTCTGATAAACTGGTTTACTCATCTGGTTATCATCTGGTTACTCATAAACTGGTTTTCTGATAAACTCAGACGAGTTTATCAGAGATTGACAATGGTGTAATAATCGAAACAGGTCTTTCTAAGTATCAATAAATCTGTGGTCTTTTGACAATTTCTTAGTCTTTTTCATTCAATAAGCCCAATAGTCTAAAAGTCTCATTTGATTTGATATAGTCAGATCTGGTTACTCATAAACTGGTTTTCTGATAAACCCAGATGAGTTTATCAGAGATTGACAATGGTGTAATAACCGAAACCGGTCTTTCTAGGTATCAATAAATCTGCGGTTTTTTGACAATTTCTTAGTCTTTTTCATTTGATAAGAAAAACACTTTCTCTTCAGCCTGCTGATGAAGCTCTCCTCCTCAGGAGTGGAATGCATTCCTCAATACTTCAAGAAAATTAAGTGTTTCTTTAAATATTTACAAGTAACACAGTGCCTAAACTACAACAAAGTTATTATTTAGTGTTTCGTTGTGAAAAGCAACATCTATGGAATTCATACTCGTATCGAAATCTCTTGTTTATGTTGAGATTTTCTTGGACTAGTAGGTAACCCGTGCTCCGCATGGGCTCAATTGGAAACTTGAAAAAACTGAAAACTCGTCGTACTGAAATCTTGGAGGGTTTGGAATAGGCCTATAACCATACTCGATGAATTGAGAAAAAATTTCAAGTTAATCAGTCCAGTATTTCAGACGTGATGATGCGTCATTCGTGAATTTCCTATCCCCTACATTTGAATGCCGAAGCTTCCCTTTTATTATATCATAGAAGATAATCATTGATAGCGCTAATAATTATTTACCATCGTGAATAATATCAAGAGAATCACGCTCTATGACATTCACAACCAAAACCTCGTCACATATATTCCACAGGTTATTGCCTGTGTTTTTCAGTACAAATATTAGGATATTGTAAGCAATTTAAAATACTTTAACACTGTATTTTGAGTTTTCTCCTCTCCATTAACTAAAATTAAGCGACTGTTTACTATGCGAAGTGCCAATTGCTGACTGTGATTGAGGATGCTTCACTGAATTGCATAGTTGCGAATCTTTCAACTTAAAATCAATGAACATCACCAAAGTTTGCAGCTATCAAGTGGGACATTCCGTGTAGCAAATTTCTCACTCCACTTATTAGGAGATAGCAGACATCAAGTTGTACAGTTTTGATGGTGTCAAGAGGAAGCGCACCTCACCAAGTTTGTCCTATCTCCAGCGGCAGACTTGGAAATTCCAACTTGGCGAGAGGAGACCACTCTCTCGGTAAGTGATATAAATAATTCTTGTTACTACTGAAAAGGACATAACTCGAATACGTTCCCGAAGTTTGATATCATTTCGCACACTATATGGAAGAAACCTTTCAGAGCATCAGCACTTTCACCTTGTTGATGGCATTAATTAAGTTGGTCTTGTTCCATCATCTGGAAGTTCGCAAGTCTGTCTTTACAGCTCGAGTTCCACATTCTTCCTCCTTCAGTGTCTGTTATTGACATATGCAATATCAATTTCCTAATTTCCAACTCGGAACTTGTGCTTTCAATGCTTTATGGACATATCAAATTGTCAGAATGGTATTATGATAACATACGAAGTAATAATTGTTCTCTCATTAAAAGTTTCTCATTTTCCTGAGGTAAGCTATATTTTCTCTGTTATAGAACTATGAGCCGGTAAAGGTAAAGTAATTCGAGCAGGAAAATGCCACATGAATGCTAATTGGAAGCAGCATAATCAAAAATCTGGTGTGGTACACTCACACAACTTTCCTTGCTCATTAAACTGGGAGCCTCATTCTTAAACGACAATAATTTAGAGAAATAACATAATGACGATTGGCGGCAACATAATTATTTGAAACTACGATCAGACTACTGTATATGTGTGTATATAATAGTTTTCAGAGTACTTTTTCCTTTGTGTAAATTGTGAAATCCGATGATTTTTTAAAAATCGTCAAAACAGCTGTTCTACAGATGAAATATCTCGACTATGTGTTATTTTTATAGACTGCTCTACCTACCTACCACATGCACGAGAAGGAGGTTACAAAGTCCATTTCTGAAGGATGGGGTGAACCCCCCCATTAGTTTCCCAGAAAGGAGACTCATGCCAGTTGATGGAGCTGATAAATAACTATACAGAGTATGAATTTTAAATAAATCAGTCGAGTAAATTTTGAGAAAATCGTGAAAAACATGGTTTTTCAGTAATTATTCGCCATTTTTCTCGAGAATATTACGCAGCTCCTGCAATTTTCCTAGAAATGAGGCTCATGTCAGTTGATAGGGCTTGTAAATAGCTATCCATGGTATAAATTTGAAGAAAATCATTAGAGCTGTTTTCGAGAAAACCGTGAAAAACATGGTTTTTTAGTGATTATCCGCCATTTTTCTCAATAATATTACGGAGCTCCTGGAATTTTTCCAGAAATGAGACTCATGTCAGTTGATAGGGCTTATGAATAGCTATTCATGGTATAAATTTGAAGAAAATCGTTAGAGCCATTTTCGAGAAAAACGTGAAAAACATGGTTTTTTAGTAATTAGCCGCCATTTTTTCCGCCATCTTGAATTGAATTTTATTGAATTTCTTATTGTCGGGTCCCCATGGTATAAGGACCTTAAGTTTAAAATTTCAAGTCAATCGGTTGATTAGGAATGGAGTTATCGTGTTCACAGACATACACACATACACACACACACACACATACACACACACACATACACACACACACACATACACACACACACACATACACACATACACACACACAGACCAATACCCAAAAATCATGTTTTTGGGCTCAGGGGACCTTGAAACGTATAGAAAACTTGAAATTGGGGTACCTTAATTTTTTTTGGAAAGCAATACTTTCCTTACCTATGGTAATAGGGCAAGGAAAGTAAAAAGTTAAAAAGCAGCACGCAAAACAGTCTTTGAAGGTGCGTACAGACTTATACGCTACGAAAACATGCATTCCACTCTCCATCAACTGATGCTAAT